>NW_028289244.1:5157375-5309062 GCF_059628265.1 Tinamus guttatus | reverse complement strand
GCTCGAGCCTGTGGGCAGCGCAACAGAGGGGCTGCTCCCAGGACGAGGACACGTGCAACTACCTTGCAATTCCCTGCCGGGGAGGGCAGCGTTAATTGCGGCTCCTGCCAGGTGGCAGTTGTCATCTGGAAAGTCCCCGGTTCTCCCTGGCAGGCAGGTTTTGCAAACAGGTCTCGGGGATCAGCCCCGTGTCCTTGGCTGGGCCGAGGCGCTCGCGATGGGAGCGCTGGCGTGAGGTCGAGGCGGGTTTTGGGAATGAGCGTCCCCCCTTTCGCAGTGACCCTGCTCAGCCCCGTCCCGAGTGCCGGGAAAGCACCTGGGGAAGCACCCGCGGGAGCTTCGGCCCTGCTTTCCGACCGCGCTCCCTGCCGCTGGCATCGCAGGGAGAGCCGCGTCCTGCCCCGGCTGCAGCCGCCCCGTGTCCGTTCTCACTTTGGGGCTTGTTTGGGGTATTTGGTAAGTCAGGCTGGAATTTGCAGCAGCTGCTTTATGAGCCCCAGGGGAAGGCGCAGCAAACCTGCTCGGCTCTCCACAGGTGAGACCTCAGCCGGAGGGAGGCCTTGGAGACCCACAAATGCAAGGAATTAATGGAAACACCTATTCTGCACCATGCAGGGTCTTTCCTTCCTGGCTGCTGGTGGGCTCATCCCATGGACCTGCTGGCAGAGCTGCTCCCTTGCTTTCCTGGACTGTGCAGGGAGCTCCTGGTGGGGCTTCCTTGGCCTGAGCCAGTGCAAGGAGCTCCTGGATCCGTCTGTCTCCCTGCCCAGCCTTTCTGTTCCCTGCGCTCTGTGGGGTCCTTTTCTCACTTAAAAGCCAACGTATCTTTGTCTTGCAGCACTCAAGAACAGAGTGAAAGGATTTGGTTTATTTTGAGTTTATCTGTCTGCCTTTTTTTTTTTTTTTCTCTCTCTCTCTGGTGACAAATATTTGCAAAAATACTTTCTTGATAGAGGAGCTTCTTGGTAAGGTTTGGGCAGCTTGGGTGCATGGGTTTCATTTGGTGGTTGTTTGCCCTGACATATGGCAAGAAATTATAAAACAGGGAAGTAGAGTTCTTTCGATCACTTTCAGCTTTAAAGGGGGTGGGGGGAAAAAAAAAAGCCTCCAGAGGAAAATAAAAGCCTGGACATCCCAGATCAGTTTTGCAGAACCTCTTGACTATAACTCCCAAAACTTAGAAGGATCCAGTTGCCTTTTGATTGCGCGGCTGCGTGCGGGAAGGCCCCGTGGTTCATGGGGAGAGCAGAAGGGTCTGAGCCAAGCGCGTGGTCGCCCATAGTGAGGTGTCCTGGCCTGCTCGCCCTGTGGCTGCTGCTGGGGCTTCCAGGGCTGCTCTGTGCCCGTGGAGGTTGAGGCTTTTGCAGCCGTGGAAAGAGCCTCTCCTGTAACAGCCCTGCACAAGTGGTTGTGCCCCAAAGATGTTTTGTGCCTGGTAGAACCGTCCCCAGCGATGGTGGATGGATATGCGGTAACGGAGGTGGAACGTGCTGGGTCTCGTCCCTGCGGGATGCAGGAGCCGCGCTGGGACGGCTCCTTTTGGGGAATTCCTGTGCCTCGTGGGGGCAGTAGTCATCCCTGACGGGGCTTGTTGGTGATGCGGCCTCGCGTGACGTTTCTCATGGGTGTGAGTCACTCCGGCACGTTCACCCGACGGGAGGCAGCCGTGAGCGGAGGCCGGAGAGGGAAGAGCCTTCACCCGAGGCAGCGAACAGTATCTGCTGCCTCTGTTGCATCTGCTGCATCTGCTGCATCTGCTGGAGCCTTGGCCCCGTGACGCTCCTGCGCAGCTGGACTGAGGGGACCGCGGCGTGGGCCAGGACCAGCCAAGGTGACTCTGTGCTTTGTTGCCTTGCAGGGATGTCTGGTTGGGAGGCAGGCGATTAAGCAGCCCACATGGAAGGCAGAGGACCCTACCGCATCTATGATCCCGGTGGGGGGATGGAGGAGAAAGGATCTGTGACTTTTGAGCAGTTGGTGGAGGAGAACACCCGGCTGAAGGAGAAGATGCAGGGGATAAAGTCTATAGGTAATGGCTGCATGGGTGGAGGATGGGGTTTGCCTTCTGTGGGGAGCCTGCCCTTCCTCTGACAGCCTCCATCCAGCAGGCCAGCCTGCGTTCAAGGAGCACAACTGCTTGTCCTGCCCTCTTTGCTAGGGAGGGTGTTAAGAAGCCGGGAATCTTAATAAAAAGGCAATAGCAAAGCTCTCACCCTCTTCATAGCTCAAGCAGCGTTTCTGGGCTTTGTCATGGTAGGGGGGAATTGCTTGAATATCTGTGGGTGAGCTGAGGGCTTTTGCTAAATTCCTGGGGTGTGTTGCACCCTGACGAATGGCTGAAGAAGAGGGGAGCCGTGGAGCAGTGTGAGCTCCCCTGCTGTCCCTGGTGGCAGCAGGGCTGGGACGCCCCAGCTGAGCAGTGCCACCCTCCTCCGCCCGCCCCTGTTTTTGCTTTTGGTCTCGTGACCCAGTTTCCGGTTTCGAGTCCTACTTCTGCAACTGAATTTCCACTTGTCTTGTGATTCCTGTCGTGTGTGCCATGGCCCTACCTGTGGTTGAAACTCCCTCGCCTGGGATAGACACATGGGCTGGGGAGAGGGTTGGATCACGGTGCTGAATCCCACAGCTTAAGGGCTGGACCTTTGCAGTGATCCCAGCTTCAAACTGGCTCTCCTGGAGAGAGGAGAAACCTGAGGGATGCAGCGCTGCAGCTCTGTCACCTGTAACCTGCCTTCCTTGTGTTGGTGGCACTCTGCAGCCACAGGTGTAGCTCACCTGTGAGATTTGATCAGGAAGAACTATTTTTAGATGAAAAAGGAAAAACAAAACAAAGCAAAATTGTTCTGGGCCCTCTTGTCCCCAAGCAGAGGTATTGGTACAGATGTGGCTGCCCCAGGGTAGGTGCTGGGAAGGGAGGGTAGGCGCAGGTGAATGTGAACATCTTTTTGTTGCTCACAACAGGAGAGCTACTGGAAGAGTCCCAAGCGGAGGCATCCAAGCTGCGGCAGAAGGTGGAGGACCTTGTGAGACACAAAGAAATGCTGATGGCGTCATCTTCCTTGGACAAACTGGTGGAAATGGGAGGTAGGAGATGGGAGGAATGCCAAGGCCTCCTGGACAGCTCGGCCCTGGGTTCAGGGGAAGGGAGAAGGTGCAGCACAAGGTCTGGAAGGAGATGCCTGAGAGGCTCTTTTCAGGGTTGCTCACCTCTCTTAAAACAGCCAGACTTGGCTTCCTTTGCATCTCCTGCATCAGCTTTGCTCTCTCACTTTCTTTGCCCATGCACAAGTCTCCTGCATTGCCAGAAATGCTAGACTGACTGAATTCCTGCATGTGGGACATGTTCCTTGGAAAGTGAGGAGGCTGTGAGCAGCTCAGGATGTGACAGATGCCCTCCCATCTAGCTGCTGATGGTCTGGGATTCCCTATAGCCTCTGGAGCAGCTGTGAAGGTGTCTGTGCTCTCCTGGCTGTGTGTCCCCATGCTCTCCTGCCCTGGGAAAGACCAAACCCAGCTTTACAGGCAGGACATGGTTCCTAAGCCACCAACTCATGGCTGGTGGAAACAGGAAGGCAAAGCCACGCGGGTGTAATGGGAAGAAGAGATCATCCCTCCACAATGAAGAGTTTCCTTGCATCTTGCCCAGCTCCTCAGCAGTGAGCTCAGTCTCACAGGGTGATGAGCTGGGGCAGTGGTTTCCTTTAGCAAGGACAGCAGAGCTGGCCCCAAGTTGAGCGCTTTGCTCTGTCAGTGTTGGGTGTCTGGGTGTTTCAAGGCAGTCTGCAGTCTTTTGTGCTCGCAGGGACATGTTTAATAAACGTGAGCTCAGTCAGAATGGCCAGGGAGCTGCTGGGAGCCCTGGCGTAGGCAGAGCTCCTGCACCTGAATCTGTTCCTCAGTGTTTATTTGAGGCTACTTGAGGCAAAGCAGTTTTGAAGGGTGGTTTGAAGTGGCAGTACTGCCATGGGTTTAACTTGCTGAGGGGGGCAAGGCCCAGCCATGGCACCAGCTCCCAGTGTCCGTTGGCTTCGGTGGAGAGGGACAAGGTTCAGCCCCATGTGCTGCTCTTTGTCCCCGCTTTGCTCTGGACATGCTGGCCTGCAGCTGCTTACATCGAGAAGGATCCACGTGCGCTGTGTGTCCAGTGGAGTGTTTGGTTTTCCCCATGCTAAGCTTAGACAGGGCAGGCACAAGCCACCAGCTACAGCCAGTGAAAGGTGCTGCTGCCCCTGTCACACGCGGTCACATCGGCCGTGCCCTCCCTCCTCCTGGAGGGAAGCAAGCTGGGACGTTTTTGTGCCATCAACCTAGCTGGAGAAGAAACCATGGGTGTGTGTCTGACCTCAGGCCTGCTCTCCGTGTCGCTGTGCGGGAGGGGAGGGGACCTGCTCTCCAAAACTCACGGCTGCGTGTTCTCCCTTCCACAGCCGGCGGCCCCGATCCCAGCGCCGTCCTGGCCACCCCGGGCAGTGCCCAGAAGCAGCTGAATGCAGAAGTGCGGAAGGCTCCTCTGAGTGTAAGTCTGGTGAAAAGCAAGTGCTTGCTCTAGGGGACTTGGAGGGAGAGACAGGCTGGCTGCTTAAGAGCAAGGGAGATGGTCTCTAGGAATGGGAACAAATCGGCAGGGATCGGCTTCCCCTGCTGTTTGCCTCTCCTGGGCTCCCAGGACAGCAGGAGCTGATACTGCTGCAGAGCTGGGGACCAAGGGCAGGACCTGCTGCAGTTATTGAGAGCCCTGGGCTCTCCTGAGCTGCCCGTGCAGAGATGCTCAAAGCCATGTTCACTTACAGGAGTGCAGAGGGATGAGGGAGCTTGGGGCTAGGCCACGCTCCCGTCCTGGCCGTCCCTGAGGGGAACAGCAGGGCTGCCTTTCCCTCGCTGCGGGGAACCTGACCTTGTGCCTCCTGTTGCAGAGGTCCTCGTCGGAGTTTGAGATTGTTCCTGCTGAAGCGCAGGGCTTTTTGCAGGAGAGCGGGAGAACGGTGAGTGGCCCTGGTGCCTTGGGGAAGCTCGGTTGGGATGCGGGAGGGGAATGGGCCTGGGAGGCGTGAGGGCGCATGCCCGGGAGGGAAGGAGCCGAGTCGTGCTCCGGGAGCAGCGCTCCTCATGCTGTGAACGTGGTCCCGTTTTGTTCAGCACCTCTGCCAAGCCGGCTGGCACGGGGCTTGGAGAAGCTCCTCCTAGTGCCCGCACCGGGAAGGGAAGGAGCAGCAGAGGCAGAGATGGCTGGTTTTGCTGCAGGCAGCAGAAAGGGCTGGCAGCCCCTTTCCTCCGAACAAACTGCCTCTAGGTGTTTGCAGAGCAGTGCTCGGATGCCCGTGTCCCAATTTCGGGGTGGGACGGGGAGCCTGGCGTTACTCTCTCTGCCTCCATCGTTGCTACCAGGGTCTGCCGCAGCCCGGGCCTGTTTGAGCTCTGCTTGTTCTTGTGAGCATCCTCCCAGCTGGGATACCATGTCCTGGCCCCTCCGTGGGTCCCGGTTGGCTTCAGGCTCTTGTGTGTGCTGCAAGGGATGTGGGCAGGGAGAGGGGAGTCCAGCCCCTGCCTTAGCTGCTCCAGTGCTCGAGTGGGACGAAAATCAACATGTGCTGCCCCATGGCAGTGCGTGGAGGGGGAGGGGAAGCTCTGTCCTTGCGCATCCCCGCTGGCCTTTGGCACTGCTGTCATCTCTGAAGAACGAGGCAGCATCACGGTTGGTACTGGGCTGTGTTGGATCCGCAGGAAGGGGCCTTGGGATGCGGTAGGGAGCGGGCGGGCGGCTCAGCACCGTGCGCAGCTCCTGCACCAGCACCTGCTCAGCTCTCCTGGCCGCTCCAACTGGGCTCAGGAACGAGCTGTCTGATGCTGCTGGAAGGAGCCCTGTGCCGTGTGCCGCCAGCCCATGGATCCACCCACGGATCCACCCACGGGATTCCCTGGGGCAGTACCGGGGCGGTAAACCCCAGGGCGAGGGCGCCGGGGATGCCCTCGGGCTCTCGCCCTGCAGGAGTTTCCGAGGCCGTGGGGTGAGTCAGTGGGGCAGGGAGCGGAGCGGGGCCCGCCGTGTTGTGCACACACACACTGCAGGTCTCCTAGGCAATGCAGGGCCGCCCGCGTGAGGAGGGCCCGGGCGTGCGCCGTGACGCGCGGGGCGCGCCGTGCCCGGCTCTCCGCGGCCGCGCTTCAAATCCGGCACAGTTCTGCTCTGCCGTGCCGGGGAGCCCGGGCTACCCGCCATGCCGCGATGCCGGGAGCGGAGAGCAAGGAGGACAACCGGGCTGGGGTAAGGCCTGGGGCCGAGGTCAGAGGGAAGCCGAGACCTTGGCAGAGCCGAAGGAGAGAGGTGGGAGTGTGGGGAGCAGCCCAGAGCTGCTTGGAGGAGGCTGGAGGCACTTGGGGTTGCAGGTCTTGGCCCTGGGGAAGTGACACGTCCCTCCTGCTGGGATAGGAGAACCAGCATGTCCCAGTGCCCCCATCAAGGAGTCTCCACGTGTCTGTGTTGGTGGCTTAGCAAGCCCAGGCTGGACCCTGTGGGATCTGGCGTCTCCTGCTTTAAGCGTGGGGCCTCAGGGCTGCCAGGAATGGGGCAGCTGAGCGGGTCCCCTGCCCTCCTGGTGCCCTCGGGGTAGCTGCAGGTGGCCTCAACAGCTCCAACATTGGGGAGGTTTGGGGAGGTGTGGGGGGCAGGAGCTGGAGGAGCCAAGCCCGGAGCTGGCTGCTCATATGGGATGAGAAATACAGGGACCCTCTCCTGGAGGGACAAGGAACTTGCGGACAAACCTTGGCTCCCAGAACAAGGAGGGTCCAGAAGGGCCACGGTGACCCCAGCTGTGGGGAAAGGACAGTCTCGAGACACAGGATGGTTTCTGTCTGATCTGGTATTGCTGGTCACGGTGCTGACTGCTCCAGAGGGGTGGCTTAGGGCCCTGGTTTGGGGAGCTGAGGAAAGAGAAGAGAGTAAGGGATGGAGATTGTTCCTTTACTATTAATGAGTCAGAAACTGGGTCTGCTCAGGTTTCTAAGGGGGGATGAGGTATGGATGGACTCAGGGAGGCTATTTTGGTAATGCCTCCTACCTAGACACTTGGGGTATCCAGATCCAATGGTTGTCAATCAAACCTTCATAAAGCAGATAACGTTTTTTTTTTTTTTTTTTTTTTTTTTACCACACCTAGGGTTATTGCAGAGTCTTCATCCTCAGCAGTTGGAAATGCAGCAGATAGGGGAGCAGGAAAGCGGTGTGCTGCTGTAGAGGGTGTCAGAGCAGATGGCTGTGACCATCCCCTCCCTGTCGTGCCTCCTGCGCAGGACAGATGGGTGGTGAAGAAGCAGGGCTGGGTCATTTAGATGGACTGGTGTTTCGAGAAGGTGTTTTGGGGTGCAGCGAGGGCAGGGGAGCCCGCACAGCAGGCCCAGATGCCGCTAGAGGGAGATGTGTGAGCGAGCTGCAAGGAGAAGGCTGAAGCCTGGCAGCAGGGCTCGCAGCAGCCTTGCCGCTCGGTGCCGGG
Organism: Tinamus guttatus; assembly: GCF_059628265.1. Lineage (NCBI taxonomy): Eukaryota > Metazoa > Chordata > Aves > Tinamiformes > Tinamidae > Tinamus > Tinamus guttatus. The sequence continues at coordinate 5,301,575 of NW_028289244.1, read as the reverse complement.
GCAGCTCCTCGCCGCAAGGAGCCGATACCCGTCGCAAGAGGGAACTTTGCCACGCGCCTTGAGCCGCGCTGACTGCGCGTCCTCCCGTCCCCATCCGCAGGACTTGGAGCAGCTGCCGAACGAGGAGGGCAACCTGCTGCCCCAGCTGCAGCGCCTGGAGAGCACCCTGAGCGGCTGCGCCGACGAGGCCGGCAAGAACCAGGTGTTCGTGCGCCTGGGCCACATGGCCTCCGAGTTCAACCGCCTGGCCTCCAAGGTGCACAAGAACGAGCAGAGGACATCCTTCCTGCAGGTGAGCCGGGGATGGATGGGCTCTTTTTTCTACCAAGCCCTCCTTGTCCTTGTGCTGAGCTGCTCCTTCCTGCCCCTGCCTTCCGTGGACCCCTTCCCTGGGCCCTCTTGCTGCCGCCAACCAAGGAGCAAATTCCCAGGGGTGGGCCCCATCCTGCAGCCACATTCTTGATCCAGGAGACTTGGTAGGAACTGGGTGGCCAGGGGGTTATTGGGAGCACCAGCCTTATTAAAGGGGGGGCATTTGCCTGTGACAGTGCCCCAAGGAGTCTCACACTGCTGTCATTTGCCCCACAGACCCTGTGCGAGCAGCTGCGCAATGAGAATGAGGAGCTGCGAGCCAAGCTGGAAAGAGACTTGGAGCAGAGAAACCAGGCTCTGGAGAAGCTCAGGTAAGGGCTGATAGGCAAGGAAACAGGGCTGTTCTGGGTGCCCTGGGTGTTTCTCCTTTCCTGACCCAGCCTGTCTCTGCTGTACAGGTGTGAGAACCAGGAGCTCCGGAGGATGGTGACGCTGAACAACAAGGAAAATGCAAAGAGGGAAGGTGCTGAACAGCAGCAGGTAATGGGACAGCCCCTCTGCCACCTCAGCAGCACTGTCCTTGGAGAGAGCTGGCAAGGAAGCAGGGAGTCTACAAATCATAGCAAATTGACTTTAAGCAGTTACTCTGTTTTCCAGTTTCTTCCAGTGTGACTGGTACCACTGTTGAGTAACTTGGCGGGGTGCGGAAGGCAGTGGCAATGACAGTTACTTATGTCTAGCTGGTGCCTGTGGCTGGCCTCTGCAGAAGCCCTGAGGGTGCCTGTGTGTGTGTGTGTCTTCCACAGAGCGGGGCTGTGATGGAAAAGGTGCTGGGCAGAGTAGGCCTGGAGGCCAAGGAGAAGAAGGTGAAGATCCTGGAGCACCAACGCAACGAGGTGAGGATGGATGCCGGGGCGAGCTGCTGGGCTGGCTGAGGGAGGCACCAGTATGGAGAGGGAGTGGGACTGATTGAGCTGTGGGGCACACGGCTGGGATTGCACTGGTTAGATGATGGTATTAGGGGCCAGAGGAAGGGCTGTGGAGCAGCAGGAAAGTTGCTTGGAGCGAGGATCTCCATCCAGCTCTTTCCCAAGGTGTTTTTGTGGAGGGTTTGTGTAGAGCAATGGGAGGTTGTTTAGGGCTAATGTAGGGCTATGCCTTACTTGGGGCTGGGCTCACGTTCACCCAGCCCTTCCTCCCCACAGCTGCTGGAGGTCAACAAGCAATGGGATCAGCACTTCCGATCCATGAAGCAGCAGTACGAGCAAAAGGTAAGGCCCAGTGCTCGGAGCTGTTTGATTCTGGTGTGCACATCTGGCCAGGTGTGGGGTGAGGAGACTCGGAAGAAACCGAGTGTCAGAGAAGGCGTTTGGGTTGGGCTCTGCTTGTTCTACCTCTACCCCATCTGCTCCCACCACTGGGGCCGGATGGACCAGTGTCCCCTTCCCTCCTGGCAGATAACTGATCTGCGCCAGAAGCTGGGTGAGACCCAGCGAGCACTGACTGAGCTGGAGTCAGAGCGGGAGCAGAAGCAACGGGATTTTGACCGCAAGCTACTCCTGGCCAAATCCAGGATTGAAACAGAGGAGGTGAGTCCCTTGGGAAAGGAGCCAACAGCCCTGTCACCCTCCCCTGGCTGATTCCCCTTGTGGCCCTTCCAGGCAGAGAAGGACAGGCTGGCCACAGAGGTGAGGGACCTGCAGCAGAGGATGCGGTTCCTGCAGGAGCAGCTGGCTCCAGTCACCAAACAGAGAGAGTACCAGGAGAAAGAGATCCAGAGGCTGAACAAGGTGAGGCCTGTGTCACAGCCAGTCCTTGCAAAACGTCTTTTTTTGCTATTCAGCTGCTTCTGCCCTCTCAGCTCCCAGACTGACCCTGACCCCTGCCTGCTCTGCCCAGCTCTGAGCCCGGGAGGTACCAGTGCTGTGGAGCTTGGCTTTCCAACCTCCTCAGATGCCCCCACCTGCAGCTCCTTGCCCAGGGGGCCTGGAAGGAGGTGCCTGCACTGCAGCAAAGAGCCTTCCCTGGACAGCATCTGCTGTGGCTTCTTTGGGACTGTGTCCATCGGTGTCTGCTGCTCCATGCTCACCCCATTTCTGGGAAGAGGCAACAGAAGGAGCTTGTGTGGGGCAGAGGAGACCGCATCCCTCTGCCCTCTGGCCTTTTATACCTTTTTTCCATGCTGCGCTTGCACTGTGGCCCTCCAGACATGTCTGCTGCACAGTGCTTATCTCTGACTGCTCTCCCTGCTCCTCTCCTCCCTGCTCAGGCACTAGAGGAGGCCCTGAACGTCCAGGCCTCTCCACCACCCGCCTTCGCTGCGAAGCCGGTTGTGAAGATGCCGCGGCAGGAGCTGCTGACTCAGAACGAGCTCCTCAAGCAGCAGGTAGGAGCAGCCCCTGCTTTGCACAGCTGGTGGAGTTGGGGAGCGAGCAAGGAGCCCTGGCTCCCCTTGGCTCGGAGCAGCCCAAGTAGCTCTCTCTGCCCCGGGGTGGTGGGGAGAGCTGAGCACAGCATCGTCTAGGCCTTAGCTGAAGGACTGCAGCTGTGGGCTGCCTGGACCTGCACAGACTGTGGGGACAAGAACAGTTATGCAGACACAGCGTATGCTTGAGAGGAATCTGCCCTCAGCTGGGTGCATCTGTATCCTTCCCCTCTGCCAGGTGAAAATCTTTGAGGAGGACTTTCAACGGGAAAGGAGCGACAGGGAGAGGATGAACGAGGAGAAGGAAGAGCTGAAGCAGCAGCTGGAGAAGCTGCAGAAGCAGCTGGCAGTCTCCAACAACCAGGTGAGCAGCACTGTGCACCCCTGGCAGCATCTGGGAGCCCCCGTGTGCCTTGAAGGGTGAATTAGAGGTGCTCATTCACAGTGTCCCAGCTCCTGACAGCACTGGGGTTTCCTTCTTGGAGCGGGGGATGAGAAGGAAGCAGGAAGACCAGAGCAGTGGTTTTCCTTCCTCTTGTCCCTGCTGGAGCCACCTGGGGAGGGCCTGGAGAGTTTGGAGGGCCTGGGAAGGCCTGAGGTTTGTTTGGACTTGGTGTGTGGGTGATGCAAAGCTCCTGTCTGGCCAGGCAGGGAAGGACCTCCTTTTGCAAGGCAGCTGTCACCAGCAAGTGGGACCTGGCTGTGCTGCTAGGGAGGGATTTGGGGCAATCTCCCTGCACTTTCCTCTTCCTCCTATGGGAAGGACAAGTGCTCCTGTGGGACTGACTGAGGGAGACCTAGAACCATAGGAGAGGAGCAGCCCATGGCTGTCACTGTGACCAAGAAAACCCAGCCTGTCTCCCATGCCCCTCCTCTCCAGAGGGGCAGATTAGGAGAGCCCCAGCTATAACCCCAGCTATATCCTCACTGTTGGCTTGGGATTTTACCCCCTGGTGTGAGCAGTCCAACAGGGCCTAGCCCCATCCCGTGCCCCATGTGCTCCATGCTAACCTCCCCTCTCGTTCCCAGCTGCGTGTCTCCAAGGACGACTGCCAGCGGGAGAAGGAGGAGAAGGAGAAGCTGAAGAAGCTGCTGAAACAGCACAAGCAGGTGGGGAGGACAGAAACCCGCCCAGACCCTGGCTGCAGCGAGGCCGGCGCGTGCTGGCGGTAGCCCCTGCATTGCTGTTGGGCTGCGTGGGTTTGGGGTGCATTTCAGGGAGATGTGGGTGCTGGCGCTGGTCGGGTTTGGGGTGCATTTCAGGGAGATGTGGGTGCTGGCACTGGTCTGGTTTGGGGTGCATTTCGGGGAGATGAGGGTGCTGGCGCTGGTCGGTCTCAGTGGTTGCCCCAGCCCCTCCAGCATCTCCCTCGGGTCCTTGCAGGCTTCAGGCGAGAGGCAGCACCCTGAGGCGCTGCCAGGGGGGCCCATGGGCCCTGCCTGCTCTGGGGGCTTCCAGGTTGGTCCCCCCATGGCTCAGCCCATGTACCACGGCTTTGACGACCGGCAGCAGATCCGATACTCGCCACCGCTGCCAGGCGAGCGCCCGCTGGGACAAACCTACCACCACTACTCTCCGGTGAGTGTCTTGCCACTGCATCATCAATTCCTTCCTCTCTGCAGTTTCGGGAGGTGTTTGGGCAACCAGTGCCTGCCCTGCTGGGCTGTCCCCTGCGAACAGGACTGGGGCTCCTTGCAGAGTGAGCATCACCTCCAAGTTTGGGCAGGGAGTGAGTCACTGATCAGGGAAGTGAGCGTGCATGTCCTGTTGGCATGCAAATGCTCAGCCCTCTTTCCCCCTTCCTCCTCCTCTTCCTCCTCCTCTCATGTCCCAGCAGTTATATACACAAAGAGCAGGCCTGTGATTTGCACGGGTGGTAATTTGATGTTTCTGTTTCTCTGTGCCCTGTTCCAGTCACACTACATCTGGTACCCGCCCTGCGAGATGTCTCGGAGCCAGAACGCCTAGGCAGTGGCTGGGGTGAAACCGGTTCCCTAGGACTTGGGTAAGGTGCTGCATGGAAACGGATGGGAGAGGGAGGGGGGCTTCCCACTTGTGTAAAGGCTCAAAGAGGGTGCAGGGTTTTTCTGACAGGGTTTCTTTCCCTTCAAACCCTGTCCAGGAGAGACGGGCAGTGTTTCTGCTGTGTGTAGTGCCCAGCCTTGCTGTGATGGTCTGTGCTGTTCCCCTTCCCCATCCTGTCCCCTGGCAGTGGGAAAATGGCCCTGTCTCACAATTGCAAGTTAGCCAAGCCTGTGCCCTGAGAGGCCAGCAAGGATTCTGCCTCCACACGTAGTAATCCAGGAGACATTTGGAGACAGAAACGAGCCCGAGCCCAAGCAGCTGGTGGGTTTACAGCATGTCTGTGTTAGTGCCAGGGCCCAACGATGGTAATGACCGGCTGGGCCCAGAGCTGGCACACGGCCAGCCCGAGGACGGCGTCCTGCCCTCAGCTTCCCACCGCCGATTGTCACGCAGCTCTGAGCAGCTTGAAAGCAGTGGGTCAAGTCCTGTATTCACACAGTGTCTTTTGTGTCCCAGGACAGGCAGGTCCCGGATTGCCGAAATGCCCAGAGCCGTCTTAGCTGTGTTGTGATACAGGCTAAAGGCAGAAGTAGGATGTGTGTGTGTGCCTGTGTATATATATCTAGGACCTTCCTCCGGCTATTTACCCCTGTGCGTATATACACATGGTGTGTATGGCTCGTGCTCGTGGCCTGAAACTGCTCCGGCAGGAGTTCCGGAGAGGAATGTGCACGGAAGTGAAGGAGGGACTGGAGATGCTGTTGAGACTCCTTGAGAGCGCGCAGACAGCCCCGCGGGACCGTCTCCTTCCTGGAAACGTTTTGGGCTTGAATTTGATGCCCAACTTTTGTAGCTGAATGCGGAAGACAAGGTTTTCGGGGAAGGGGAGCAGGCGTTTGCCAGGAGCCCACGCCAGGAGCTTCCAGGAGATCCATCGTGGGACGCAATGTTGTTCTTCCCCTTGATGAACGTTTCTGCAGGCTGATGACACAGACCTCTCCCGGTCGACGGATGATCCCAAGGATGCAGGTTCCCTACCCTGCGTGGGCACAGACTGGGCTGAGGGTGCTTGATGTCTTCGTATTTATTTAAGGATTGAAGCTGAGTCTTTGTTTTTGCCTAAGAGTGTGCTTTCCTGGAAAAGTGTCTGTAGGACGTATTGTGGGAGTTGGATCTGACTGTGCTTCAGATTTGTTCAGAGGTAGATGTGCCCATAGCAAATGCAGAGGGATCCAAATCGCTACGTGAGCGCTCAGTATTTATTTACCCAAGTGAGTGGTATCCACCTGCAGCAGGGACAGGCACCATGCGCCACCTTTACAAAATGTAGCCACGAGCCTGACCTTCAGTGTGTTAGCAGGAGGGCAGGTGTGATCACGTCAAAACAAGGGGCTGTGGATTTAGCCCCTTGTCCTCCACATCCCCCAGACTCCTTTCCTGCTGCCTGAGTTTTCCAAGGAGGTTCCTAACACAGACCCCCGTGCCACTTGCTCTCTCTCCCATCCCCGATTTCCTGCTGCTCTTGGATTGTGTCCAGTTTCTGAAATGCAGAAGGTGAATCTCCAGCTCAAAACAAGTCTGGAGAAAAAGACCGTCACGTGGAAGACAGCGGGGAGGCCTGGAGCTGAGACGTGCTCGTCTGCAAGAGCCTGGTCCCTGGCTTCTACTAACACCAAGGGCCACGGCAGCAAGCGAGTGTCCTGCTCTGCACCGAGGAAAACACGCAGTGGGGCTGTCCCCCCGCCTGCTTGGCCTCTCTGCTCTTGTTTGGGCTCTGGACAGAAACCTGTTTGCCTCCCCCTTTGTTTTGCAATGACCTCAATGTGGCAAATGCACGGAAATAGGATTCATTGTATTCAGCCCAGGACACGCCTGGGTTTTGTGTACAGATTAGGGGAAGGTTTGGCTTGGTTTGGTTGGTTTCTCTTTGACAAATTATTGGGAACTGTAATGATAAATATGTGTTTGCAGTAATCCTTAATAAACAGGCTCGAGATTTTCCATCTGGACCCCGGTCAGCTCATGTGTTGTGTAATCCCAGCCCTAGGTGTGCAGGGGCTGCCAGGCTCGTCTCGTTTGACCCCATGTGCTGGACCTGCCCCTCGACACTGCCCTGCAGCACCACGTGCAGCGTGGAGGGAGGCCCACGGCCCCGTGCTGCAGCCTCACGAGCAGGTCCCTCATGAGTGTTTAACTTGTTTCCAAAGGCCAGGGCGCCCAGGAGGGCTCTTCAGTGGCCTACTGACCTGGGGCCGTGCAGAAGTAATGACGCTGCTGAGCCAGGTTGGGCTGTGGCACCTGGCCCCCGTGGTGGGATGTGACCCAGAGCGGGAGCAGCCGCTTCCTCGCGCATCTCCCTGGTGCCCTGGGCCCCTGTGCCCTCCCTTCCCTTACGGGGACGCAGGGCTGCACGTTTGCAGAGCCTTTATTTGGTGCTTCTACAAGGGCAGGTTGGTGCACGGGGGCTGCCAGGGGGTGGCTGCCCGTGGGGAGGAGAGGAGCCCGTCTCTGCGCAGGGACCGCGGGGCAGCTTGAATGCACTAGAAGAGCCGCCCCGCGCCCGGGCAGCTTCGGGCCAGGTCCGCCCCATGGCGGGGGCTTTCGGACGTGGCCTTCACGCAGACGGGGTCCTCTGAGCCCGAGGCAGCCGTCCCCGCGCCCCTGTGCACGCTGTAGGATGGAGGGTACAAAGCCAGGACAGCGAGGAAGTGCCTGGCCCAGGGATTTGGGGAGCATGGAGGCAGGATCGGGGGGGGACAAGCTCTTGGCCTGGAGGAGATGTTGCCGTTGCGGGTGGGGATGGACTTGGTGTTATCAGGAAAGATTTCCTTCCCCATGCTGGGCGCTCTGCCGCCTGTAGCCCACCACACTGAGCATCTGACCCCAGCTGGTGCTGGAGATGGTAGACACCAGCATTTGGCTTGCTGCGAAGGGCTGCTCTCGCAAGGCTGGTCTGAAACAGAGCCAGGCGCTGGTTGTCACTGCGCTGGATGTGGGGAGCAGCCCTTGCAGCGAGCAAGGGGGAGCTGATGGTGGGCGCAGGTGTGGGGAGCACCCCGCGCCGGCGGCCGCCTCCTCTACTGGGCCTGCTGCCGCTGCTGCCGCTGCTGCCTCATGTACTCGATGATGTCGTTCTTCACGACGGCGATGTTGGCCCGGTGGTACCAGCGCATCACGGGCACCCCGTCGGGGCCCACCAGGAACTTCTCGAAGTTCCACTTGATGTCGTGGTTCCTCAGGGGCTCCCAGAAGAGGTTCTTAGGGTTCCCAAACTCCTCTGCGACGGGGGGACAGGCGTTCTGCAACGAGCACCGGTGTCAGCGGCCTCCCACGCTCTGAAATCAGCCCTTGCACCCCCCGCACTGCACGGCCATGGGCACGAACCTTCAGGTACGTGTAGACCTTCTGCTCCTTGGCACCGTTTACATCCCCTTTCTGGAAGAGCTGGAAATTTGGGACAAAGCCTCCACCAGGCCGGACGTATCTGCAAGGAGAGAGGCCCTGGTGAGCTGCAGGTGACTGTGTCAGCGGGCTCTGGCCCTGCCACCAAGGGGCCGCTCCTGGTGGCCTTGGCCGGCTGGGACGAGGACACCGGCCTCTCCTCGGGGAGCAGCTGCCCCCTCAGTACTCACTTCAGCGCCGGGAGGATCTCCGAGTTCTGGCCAGGCTCTTGCTTTCCGAATTGATTGGAGGGGAAGCCCAGGATGACGAGCCCGTACGGCCCCAGTTCATTCTGTAGTGCATTCAGTTCTGTGGGCGAGCGCGGCCCGTCAGCCAGGCCACGATGCCACCGCGGTGGCCAAGGGGGCCACCCCGGCCCTGTCCCCCATCCCGCGCCGCCTCACCCAGGTACTGCAGTGTGAGCCCTCAGTAGGTGGCCACGTTGACGAAGAGCACCATCTTGCCCGCGTACTTCCTGAAGGGCACGTACTCCTCGCCGTCGATGGTGAGGGCCCCGTAGTCGTAGATGGTGCCCCGCACCGAGCCGTAGCACTTCACCTGCAAGGAGGCTCCCGTGGGGCAGGCGCGGGGGGCTGTGGGCCCGCTGGCCACCCCAAGTCCGCACCAAGGGCCATGGGGTGGCACCAAGGAGGGAGGAAGGGGGGTGCGTTCGAGGAGACCGAGTCCCGTCAAGGAGACCGAGTGACCCCGCGGCTGCCGCTGGCTGCCCCGGCCTTGGTGGCAGCGCTCCAGCTCCGGGTCATTGCGTGGGCTGGGGGACAAGGAGCGCGCTCGGCCAAGGGGCCGGCTGTCTGCGCCGCTGCCGAGCGGGGCCCGCGCGGACGCGGGAAGGCGAGAGGCCAGGGAAGGGCCCGGGTGCGCAAACAGTGAGCGCGGCGCCCGCGGCAGGACGCAGGGAGCGTGGCGGCCCCGCCGCGCCGCGTGGAGCCCCACGTGGGGCCGCGGCCGCCCCGAGGAGCCAGCGCCGCGAATCCCTCCCGTGCGTCACCCTGACGGGGGCTGTCGCGGGGCTCCCCTGCGCTGGTTTGTGTCCATGCAGCGCGTTGAGGAGCGGTACCCGGTGTCGCGGTACCTGGCAGCGCCGCGGGGCGTCACGGCCAAGACAGGCCCAGGCAAGGGGGAATGGGGGCCGGATTGGAGTCACGCAGGGAAATGCTGGGGCAAAACAGCCCCTGCCTGCAGCCGTGCGGGGGTTAATCAAGGGAGCCCTCTCCGGTTCCATGCAAGGACCTGGGCGTCACTCGAGCGCCCCGGAGGGCCTATTTTGGGAGCTGGCAGGAGACAAGACCGTGGAGGCTCTGCCAGGGGCTCGGCCTGTGCAGGGCTCTGCCTCAGGTGGGCTGGGAGGGTGCCCAGCACTGGGGTCACCCTGCTCCCCCAGCTCCCGGCTGGCGAGCGGAGGTTGGGGACAGCAGGGCACGCGAGGGGCAGTGCGAACAGGGCACCTCCAGCCCCCTCCAAGCACCCCCGGCTGCCCCACATCCAGCGAGAGCCCCGCACCTAACCCGTCAGGTCAGGGGGTCTTCATCCACCCGTCCCCAGGCCCAGGGCAGCGATTCCCCCTTTGCACGACCTAGGTGAGCAGGGGTGGGGACATGGGGGTCTCGGAGCTCCCCGCTGCAGCAGCCGCGGCATCGCGGGGGTCCCCATCAGCACCCACCTCGCCACCCCGGCCACCCCAACCCGAGCCCCCGCGCAGCACCCGCTCCCCGCTCTTACCTGCTCCCTCTCTTGGCTCTGACCCGGCGGGACGAGCCCAGCCAAGACCAAGGGCAATACCCAGGCGCCGTGGGGCCAGCGCCCCATGGCTGGGCCGGGTGTGGGGCGCGAGCACCCCCCGCGAGCGGCTCGGCGAGCTCTCCCGCACCCGCCGCCTCTGCCACCGCGGGGCCGGCGGCAGCGAGAAATAGCGGCTGGGCCGAGCGCCGAGCCAATCGCCGGGAGGCAGCGGCACGGCTGCGCTGTTAACCGTGTGGGCCCTGGGGCGGACGCAGCGGCGGACGCGGTGACGGGAGCGGGGGGCACGTCCACGCTGGCACCTGCGGGCGGGCGAGCCGGGGGGCACCCGGAAAGCTCCGGGGAAGCGGCACGAGAGCGTTCGGTTTGTGCAACGCTGCGCGAGCCGCATCCCTGCTCTTGGAGACGGGAGGAGAGGTGCCAACCGGGCAGCTGCCCGCGCTGGATCTCCCCATCCGCATCCCAGCCCTCCCGCTGCCCCGCTTGGTGCTGAGCCCAGCCGGGAAGCGCCCATCCTCGGCAAGGCACGGGTCGCATTCAGGATGCTATGGGGGCATAAACCCTGCAGGGAGCTCGGAGCTGGGACGTGGAAGGGGAAGGGCACTTTTGCCACCTGGAAGTGGTCGGGGGTCCAAGGCTGGTGCCCAAAGGAGGTGGCGAGGTTGCAAGTTGACAGGCAGGGGCATTGCTTGCAGGATACCAGCAAAATAAATGCTTTTTCGTATAGAGGGATACGCGCTCTGTATGCAGCGCGCAGGCTGTGGAGCAGGAGGCAGGGCAGGAGGTGACACTGCCCCGCTGCCGCCCTCTGTCCCCGCGCCGCCCCCGCTGGCTCCAGCAGGGCTCTGGGTGGCCGCCAACTGGCTCCCGCTGCTCCCCAGGCTCCCGGCCCGGACAGCAGGAATGCGGGAAGCAGCCGCCTCAGGAACAAAACAACCTCGTCAGCATCCCCGGGGAGGCGGGGGTCTGTGCAGCCGCGAGCGTGGGGCGTTCCTTGGGTTCGGGGACTCTGATGGCAAAACCAGCTGGGGATCGGGGCTCTTTGCAAGCGTGGGGGAGGCCGTGGTGGTGGTGGGGATGCCCCGTGTCCTCTCCGGGCTGCAGGTACCGGGGGGTGCCGAGCATTGCCCCATGCCTCTCCTCATGCCGGCAGCTCCGGGAGCTGCTCGCGCTCGGCCCTGCGGATCTCCCCGCGCGCCAGCCCGGTGCCCGCGGATGCTCCATGACCAGAGCCTCGGGAGCAGCTCCCAGGGCGGTCGGGCACTGGCCCGGGGCCACCCGTGCCTGCGGGAGCCCCGAGAGGCGCCGTGCCAGCAGCCAGGGCAGGGACCGGGGGTTCTTTTCCCTTGGGGTGGCTGTTTCCTAGGCCCCTGCTCGCATGCCCGGGGAATGAAAACATTTACACTGGGCCGGCTCCAAGGGAAATAGCTCTGCTGAGGCGCAAATTCCCCGCGGTGCCGCAAGACGAGTTGACAGCAGCATCGGGCAGCGGGGGGCTGCGCTCAGCGTGGGTGCTCGAAACCAGTGCCAACGCGGGAGCCGGGCTTGCTAGAAAGCAGCTGGCCGTGCCAAGGGTTTCGGCACTGCCCCGGGCGAGAGGAGCCTCCGGGGACGGGGCACGTGGCCGCGTGGCTGCCGAGCACGGGCCGTGCCGGGCGGACGGGATGCTGCCGCTGCGGGGGAACGCGCTGCCCTGGGAAGGGCTGAGCGCGGGAGCCGCTGCCGGGCCTGGAGCCAGCGCCAGCACCGGGCTGTGCCTCTGCGGCCAGGCGAAGGGCTCAGAGCGGGCACCTGGCAGAGACCTGGGCACGGGGACGGCCACCGGGCCCGTCTACAGCATCTGCTGCACCACGGGCACAAGGCGGGCTGCCAGCACCTCTTCGCCAGGGCAGGAAGGGCCTGAGGCCACGGGGAGAGGCACAATGTCCGCCCCAGCCCTGCCCTGGTCGCAGAGGCCGGGAGGGCTGCGCGCGGTGGCCAGAGAGCCCTTCCCGGCGGTTGTTTTCCAGCCGGGGCTGGCCCTGCTCTGCCGCAGATGTTTGGCAGCCGCTCGGCGTGGGAGGCCAGCGGCGCGCCCGGGAGGCACCTCCTCGCCGAGGGCAGCGCGGAGCAGCGCCCGGAGCCCTGCCAGGGCCAGCCCGGGCTGCCCCGGCCCGGGCAGAAGGGGCTCTGGCTGCCTGCGGTGCAGGAGCTGCTCCAGAGCGGGGCCTTGGCAGCGGAGGAGGCCGGGCTGGGAGCTGTATGGGGCTGGCGGCCCCACTCCGGGCCAGCGTGGGGCCTGCAACGCACGTGTGCGCGCACACACACCGGGCTGCACGCGCACGGGTCTGCCCGCGCCGCTCGCCATGGCCATCTGCAGGCACCCGGGCACGGGGTGTCCCTCGGGACAGGGCCCGGCGCTGCCCCTGCTGCGCTCACCCGCCCGGGACCAAGGATCCGCGAGGATGCCCATGGGGAAACAGGGAACTGCTTCCCGGCAGCTCCCTGGGCGCGCGGTGCTGGCGCCGCATCAGCACCGGGGCAACCTCTGAACTTTTGTTCTGGTGCGAGGCAGGAGGCGAGAGCAAAACAAGCTCCGGCGGGGGAGAGAGGCCCCAGTCAGCAGTGCCACGCGCGGCCGGGGGAGCCTTTCCCTGGAAACAGCTCGAGTGGCGCCACCGCCTCACCGGGCACCTGGCTGGAGGCGCCAGGAAAAGGCCCGGATCCCAGGGAAGGCTCCTGAGGGGGACAGACAGTCACACGGCGGCAGTCCCGGAGCTGTCCCTCGCCCAGGGGCTCCCCGCTGCCCTCGTGCTGCTCCGGCTGTCGCTGTCCCCAGGCTCCCTCCAGCCCCGTGCCGGCTCCGTCGCCTCAGGGCTGCTCCTTCCCGGAGGGATCTGCCCTTTGCCAAGGATGAGCCCGCCGCAAGGGAGGACGCTCCCGCTGGGCTTGGAGGCCACGTTGTGCCCAGACTGCAGGGGCCAGAGCCTCTGCTTTGGGCTACCAGGCGTTTGCCGAGTCCTGCGCGAGCGGCTGCTCCGATGGCCGCTGTGGTCACGGCTCCTGGGGAGGACAGGCCGCCGCTCCGGAGGCTCTCGGGGCGACCAGGCCCCGGGTTGACCCTCGGAGCTGCTGGGAAGTGTGCTGGAAAACAGCCTCCCGCGTCAGCACCTTCGCCGCCTCAGCAGCCGCCGGCCGCCTCCCCAGGGAGGCACAAGCGGCTGGAGCGGCTCCGCGCCAGGAGCCTCTTCCCGGCGCACTTGGCACCTGCGAGCGCCGTGCGGGCAGATACCGAGTCCTCTGGTCCCCCACGCCAGGCGTAGGGAAAGGGGGTTTGTCCTGCTGAACGGCCCGCACGGAGGCTGCCTTGGGTCTCCGCTGCGACGCGGAGACGGCAGCGACGGCCATGGGAGGTTTTCTTGGGCCCCGGGAGTTTTGCTTGGGCCACAGGACGTTTGCTTATCTTACTCGCTCTTGGAAGGGGGACTGAGGAGGGGCTTCCTGCTCCGCAGTGCAAATCAGTCTAAATTTAGTCCCCAAATGCAACGCCTTAAAAACAACCCCAATCTACCGCGCCGTCCTCCCTGCTGCCGCCTTGTTTTGCTTTGTGCGCTTTGCTAACAGGCCCTTCGTTCCGGCGATCTGCAATCCTTTCCTAGAAATATTTGCAGTGGGATTGAAACTTCCCGGAATACGCACACCACGAAGGGAATTCTGCCCCCACCTTTTCCATGCTCCCGCTCCCTCCTGACGATGGATGGGCACAGGGGTGGGAGCCGCAGGCCCAGGAGGTCTCGGGGACAGGGGGTGGGCGCCCCGTCCGCTTTCCTCCACACTGGGCTTCCCGCCTAAGTCACGGGGGTTTTTGTGGCTTCTTCCCTCTCCCTCCCGCAGCCCCGGCCAGCAGCAGCCGTGTCCAGCGGTCCCGGCCGTCCCGGTGATGTCTCGGGAGGTCTGTGTGCAATGGGAAGCCGTGGCGGAGGCGCTGCGGATGTCGGCGCGCGGTGGGAAAGCAGAAGCGGGGCTGCCCTGGCCCCGACGAGCCGTAATGAGCTCCAGCTGCGGCCAGGCGCCCACGCCACGGGGAGGAACAGAGGAAACATCATTCCGGATATTTGCCTCAACTCCCAGGGAGAGAAATACGACAGCTCCAGGCCCCAGCGCGCTTCCGGGCCGGAGCGGCGCATCCCGCCCGGCGCAGACGCGCTCCCCGGGGCCGCTGCGGCCCCGCGCCGCGCGGGGAGGAAACGAGCGTTTCCTGGGCGCTTTGGGAGGGATCTGCGTCTGGAACTGGGAACAACAGCCCTTCCACCCCCGCGGGTAACGCAAACCCGATGCCGCACGAGCGGGGCCAGCGGCGACGCTTCACGCGGTGACGACGTCCCTCGAGCGGCTCCCGCCTCCTGCCTGATTCATCCCCGCGCTCCCGACCTTCGTGGCGCTGAGTCACGGAGCCGCTGCGGCCGCGGGGTCCTGCCGGGGGCTGCACGTGGGGCTCGTGGAGAGAGCGGGGGAAAAACCAGCCCCGCTCTGTGCCCGCGTGCGGAGAGGGGCAGCGCACGGGCCGTTCCTGCGAGCGGGCGCGAAGGGACCCGCACGTGGGATCCCGCATGCGCCCGTGGCGTTGACGGCAGCAGGACACACTCACCGGGAGAACAAAATCCCTTTATTCTGTAGCTTACGCCAATCTTGGAGCTTTCCCAGCCCCTGCCAGTGCCCGGGCTAGAAAACCCCTTGCCCTGCTTGCCCGCGTGGCCGCTTCCCACCTCCTGCGTGGGCATGGGAGCGGGACGGGGGTGCCCAGCACCACGTCCCCCGCACCCAGCACATCCAGAGCCTGCCCCGAGGGGCAGGAGCGTCGTGGGTGCCGCCACAGCGGCGGGCCCGGGCGCTGCCTGCGCTCCTCTGCCTCGTGAGGCCGAAGGAACCCGCTGCCCGGCAGTGTCTTCCCATGGCTTTGGCTGCTCTCTGCTGTGGAGGTAACTGGCACCGGCTGCGTTTCCGAGCCAGGATGGGGTTTTCCCCCTGCTCCTTTTGGCGCAGTCTCTAAGTGCACAACCAGAGGCCACATCCGTCTCAGCTTGACCTTCCATCCCTACCGCCCCAACAGCTCTGATTCCTACAACGAAATTACTTTCCCAGGCATTCACACTCCTTGTTCCTCATCGGCCGAAGCCAGGGATGGACACGGAGCGGGGACAACCCAGCTGCCAGGAGACAGGTCACCAGCGAAGGAGTGACGGGGCCGTCTGCGTGGCGGGAGCGAGCGGCTCCCGCGGGAAGCCCTCTGGATGGCCCTCGCTCCGCGGAGCCCCCCGACTCCATCCCGGCGCGATTCCCCCCGTCAGCCCCATCCGTCAGGTCTGCCCGACGCGGAGGCGGCGCTCCGGGCGCTGGGATCCCAGCCGGGCTCCGGGGGGACGCCGGCGCGGGAGATGCCGGTGCTCAGACGATGCCATTGCGCGTGGGATGAGTCCGTACCCGGTAGATGATGACCGCCGTGGCCGGGCAGAGCACCAGCGCTGTCATGACGAGGATGGTGGCCAGGATGATGAGGACGATGACCCAGATGTCCAGGATGTGCTTGGGGAGGGCGATGGCGGGGTCCGTGTGGCTGGAGGGGTCCATCCTGCGGGGGAGACGCGGAGCGGGTGACACGGGGACCCCTGCTCATCCTTCTCCCTCTGCAGAGGCGCAGCTTCCCGCGCAGCCCATGCCATGAGCTGTGTTGGGTCTCGGATTGAGTGGGGGCCCAATGCAGAGCCAAGAAGCCACCTCCCGCCCCGCGGCCCTCGCTGAGTCACGGTCTCACCGGCGAGCGGCAGCGCTCGGGCACGGCGCACCGGGGAGAGGAGCCTTGTGGGCCCTGCCTCTGCTCCGTGCTCCCGCCGCGTCCTCCTCGCAGGAGCCCCGAGGGCTCGGAGCGGGGCGGGAGCTCCCCTGGACCACGGTCCCGCCATCCGCACCTTGCGGACGGGGCTCGGGAGCCCCATGGGAGCCTCCCCTCTTCGCTTGGCGAAGGGGACACCCGAGAGCCAGGGCTGCCGGCAGCTCCGTGCCCACGGGAAGGGGCTGGCGGGACCCGCGGGAACAGAGGCCGACAACCTTGGGTGGCAGATGTGGCTGGAGAAGCCGAGGGACCCGAGCGAGGGCCTGCGGGAGCCCTGGGTCCCTCTGCAGCCGAGCCAGGCAGCAGTGCAGCAAACACGCACACACGGGACAGGATTCGTGCCCTGTGTCTGAGGGGCCATCCCAACCATTCCAGCCCTTTGGAAGCTTGGCCGCAAGGGCAGTGGCTGCTGGAGCCTGCCGGAGGCGCCGGGCAGCAGCAGGAGCCGGGAGCAGCTCCCGCGGTCCCGGGGGTGCCGGGGTGACGTGGGGCTGAGCCCCCCGCTCCCGCCGCAGCCTCCGCCGGCGCGAGGGCCGTCCCGCCTGCAGCGCCCAGGGCAGCTCCCCGGCTCCAGCGGGTGCTTAGCCGGGTTTGTGCCCTCGCTGCTCCCCGAAACACGGCGGGCCAAGGGCCACCCCGGCTGTCCGGCTCTGCCCCCGGCCTCCTGCCCACCCAGCAACTCCAGCCCTGCGCTGCCCCGCGGGCTCCCAGGGCTCTTCCCCCTCGTCTTCCCCCATCCCACCCTTTTCCAGGGGCACGAGCAGCAGGCGGGAACGGGGGGCAGGAGAAGGGGCCGGGCGCTCGGCCAGGGGATGCGGGAGCCGGGAGCGGCGCGGGAACGCGGAACGGGCGGCGGGAAAACGGGGGGGAAACCTGAGCCCGGGGGCGCCTCTGGTCCTGCGGGGCGGCGGGAGCGGCGGAGCGGGACGGGACGGGACGGCAGCCCCGAGCCGCGGGTTTCGGCCGGAGCAGCAGCAGGAGGAGGAGGAGGAGGAGGAGGAGGGCGGGAGGCTGGAGGCTGCCCCGGCGCCAGCTCCGCCCCGGCGCCCGCGGCCCCTCCTCGACCCCGGGGGAGAGAAAGTGCGAGGGAAAGGGCAGGAAAAGAGGGGAGGGAAAGGGGGAGAAAGCTAAAGGGAAGAAAGGGAAGGGGGGAAAGGAAAAGATGAAAGGAGAAAGGAAGAAGGTAACGAAGTAGAGGAGGAAAGGGAGAAGAGGGAGAGGGAAATGAAAACGATCGAGCCCCGCGTGGCGGCAGGACGAGGCCAGGGCAGCCTTGGGGGGCAGGCTGGGCACGGGGATGGCAGGGGGGCCCGGCAGGAGGCTGTGCCGGGCTGCGGGGCTGCGGGTCGGCAGGGACACGCGGGATGCAGGGACACGCGGAGGCCACGTTCTGCGTTTGGCAGTGCAAGAGCTCAAGGGCTTCTTGCTCCGGCCTCGTTCTGCCCCAGGCCGTTCTCCACCGCCGCTGCCCCTCCTTCCCAACCGACAAAGAGAGGGCTCTTTGTGTCCCCCGGCAGGAGGGAACACCAGGAGCCTCTTGGAAATCCCAACGTTGGTGGCGAGGAGGCACCACCCCTCCACGGGGGGAACCGGCACCTCCAGCGGCCTCGTGCCGGGAAGGCCGTTTCCGTTCCCGGTGGAATATTCCACTCCGGAGGGTTATGCAAAGGGCAAGGAAAGGAGCGTCAACCTATTGCTGTCCAGCTGCAGCCCCCAGCGTGCAGCAAGCAGCGGGGCGCTGGGATCGGGATGGAGATTGGGATCGGGATTGGGATTGGGATCGGGATTAGGAGTGGGACTGGGATGGGCGGGGTCACCGCCCCGCGCCGGTCACGTGACCGCGCACCACGTGCCGCGGGGGCGGTGCGCGGTGACGCAGGGGGCGCGGCCCGCTCCCCGCCGCCAAGATGGCGTCGCTGCTGCAGTCGGAGCGGGTGCTGTACCTGGTGCGCGGCGAGAAGGAGCTGCGCGCGCCGCTGCCGCAGCTCTACTTCTGCCGCTACTGCAGCGAGCTCCGCTCCCTGGAGTGCGTCTCGCACGAGGTAACGGCACCGGCGGCCGCGCCGGGCCGCGCTCCCGGTGGCGACCCGGGGCGCCGCTCCCCTCCCACCCCGCGCGCGCGGATTGGGCGCCTGGCCTGCCGCTCACCGCCTCCGCGCCTCGCCGTTGGTCGGCGCTCGGCAGGAGGCGGGCGCGTGGCGCCTGCAGGGCGCGCCCTGAGTGGCTGCGGCCAGGGGAGAGGGCGGTTCCTCGCCGCGCATTGGCTCGCTCTTCGCTCTGTCTGCGGAGCTCGCTCTGTGATTGGCTGAGGCGCTCGGGGGGGGGGTCGTAGGGAGGTGCCCCCCCTAAGTCGGGGCTGAGGGGACAGCGGGGGGATCTACCCTCCCCCCCGGGCCTAGTCTGCGCATTTCCGTATTTAATAATAATAATTATATAGTTAATATAATATTATTATTATCTTTTTTTTCTTCAGGAAGGGGACAGATGTTGCTTGAATGGACAAAATCGATTTGTCATATCAGGCATAAACATTTTTTTCTTCTTGGAATGTGTTGTTTTCTGACCAGCATAGTCATAGGACAAGATAATGTTATTTAGGAAATGACGTGTTGAAATCTGCTGCTCAATCTTAACCAAAAAAAAAAAGAGGTTTTGGTAGCTGCAGAAAGGCAGTACCCAGTTATCTCTTTCATATTTAGGAGACAGAGCAAATTAATCTTTTGCTTAAAAGAAACTAATAATTTATGGTATTGGACAGCTTTATTTATTTATTGATTGGCTATGCCTGGCCAACACTTCAAATATCAAGAAATCCATCAGAACTTCAGTGACCTCTGATTACTGTTATCACACACAAACCCCCCGAAATTGTGCGTCACAGTTTCAGGCTGTGGTCTTTACTCTTTGTGGAGAAGCTTATGCCAAGGAGCCTAATGTGACTGTTGTTCCTCAGGTGGACTCGCACTACTGCCCTAGTTGTCTGGAAAATATGCCGTCAGCTGAAGCCAAGCTGAAAAAGAATAGGTAAGGCTATAGCTTTGGTCATAAGAGCTGTAGCTTTTTTAAAAATTAAATCAACCATTTGAAATAGCTCTTTCTCTGCTTTATCAACACTTGTCCATCTTTGTATTCCTTAGGATTTGACTTCTTGAAATTCCTCAAAAATCTTGATGCTTCCTTTACTGCTTTTTGATTTTTGGGGAGTGAGTGCCTTTTTGTGGTGTATCACGTGCGCTTGACATTCTAGGTCTTTTTGGTGACAGGCTTTCACGTTACAAACTATAACCTTCTGGATCGCTCAGCTTTTTTTTACTGTTAGTGCCCTCACGTTGACTCTGAACTCCCGTTGTCCCCTAGATGTCTGTGTTGCCCTTGTTCCCTAACGTGGCCAACACGTTGGTTTAGTCTTATAGTGGATGTTAAGTTTTCCTAGGCCTGCGGGCTGCGTCCGGCCCCGTCTCAGGCCTTTCTCTTTGCAGATGTGCCAACTGCTTTGACTGCCCCTGCTGCATGCACACGCTGTCCACCCGCGCCACCAGCATTCCTGCCCCGCTCCCTGACGACCCAGCCAAGACCACCATGAAGAAGGCCTATTACTTGGCCTGTGGGTTTTGCCGCTGGACTTCCCGAGACGTGGGCATGGCCGACAAGTCTGTGGGTGAGTGACAGTCAAAGCTGGAAGACTGAGTAATGGCAGGAGCTGAATATGTGTTTTAGAGATAACAGATCAGCAAATTAGTGTCTGGAAATGCGATGTATGGAGTATCTGCCTAGGCTTTGAGTTAGAGTTGGAAATTCACAGCACCATGAGTGTTTACTGAGGTCTCTTCTGAAGAAAGAGGATGAGCTAGTGGAACATCTGACCCAGTTCCATGCTCACATTGCCTAATCAGTGAGAAAACTGTCAGGCAATCTGCCTTTCTAGCTGGTGTGCTGTCTTTGCACTGAGCAAGAGGGTGTTTATGTACTTCCAGAGTCTTTGAAGCTGCTGAGTCTGACAGCATAAAAATAATTAATCTGTTTTCTGCCACTTTTGTTCATCTATAGTGGGGTGGGGGGAAGGGCTTATTATGAAAGTTGCTTGGGGTTTTTTGTACTTTGTTTCGCTTTTCACGATGGCACTGGAACAAAGTTTTCATCTCTGCTTGGTATATAAGACATGCAGAAAATATCTGTTGGACTCCAGTAATGGGAGCTGAGTAAAACCAGCTCCCATTTGATATTCAGTGTTCATGTGATGAAGATGCAGGGACGTGGGCATCTAGCAATAGGAATGTTTCTATAAGCTTGTGTTTGTGCTGCTGAAATCACCCCTAGAAGCTATTCTGACTGTGTCTCAAATAGAAGCTCTTTATAAAAATAATAATTTAAAAAAAAAAAGGCTGGTGAAGTTACTTCTGCCAAACTTGCTTGTGAAAAGCTTCAAAGATGCATGTTTGTGCAGATGTGAACTTCAAGAATTGTGATAAGTTTAGCAAAAATAGGGAATGTTGTGTTTCTTGACTAAGATCGAGAGCTGTACATCAGATGCAGTTTCTGTGCGGAATCTGGAAATTGTCCCTTGAAGGTTCTGTTCTTTCTTTCCCATACAGCTAGTGGTGGCTGGCAGGAGCCAGAGAATCCTCACACGCAGAGGGTAAGTGACGGGGACAGCATCTCAGTCACCTAATTGCAGATTGAGAATTGGACACTTTGGTAGGCCTCATTCCCAAAGGACAGGGAATTATCTACACTGCAGTAAAATGTTAAGCCCTGCAGGCTTCTTTGATGTATAATTATTCAAAATACAACTAGTGATAGATTCAAACAAGTAGCAACTTGTTAAGAAATGAATATCCCTAGCCAGCTGGTGTTTGTTTCTCTGTTTTTCACTGTGTGTCTGTTCCCATTCTCCCCTCCAGATCAACAAACTGGTTGAGTACTACCAGCAGTTGGCTCAGAAGGAGAAGATTGAGCGGGATCGCAAGAAGCTGGTGCGCCGCCGAAACTACATGCCCCTGGCCTTCTCGGTGAGCTGGGAGCGCAGTGCTCTCTGACACAACGTCAAGGAAACGAGCTAGAGCCTTGGGTGTCTTTGGGACAAGCAGTTTTACACCCATTATGGTGCATTATGATGCTTCTCTCTCTAACAGTCCCCTCTGTAAAAGACAGAGGAGTTTACACTTGCTATACTGAGCATACTCAGTATGTTACCAGCAGTGAAATGCTCTGCAACTCTGTCATTCTGGTGATCTAGGATTTACTTTCCATGCCCCATCTGTATGAGGGAGGTGAGGTGGCTCCTACCTGCACCAGAAGGTGCTCAAGACCCTGGTGCTGGAGCTTTCTCAGCACAATTGCACACTGCTCTTCAATAACAGGGTTGTCCTGCACTTGCTTGCTGCGAAATGTTAACCAAAATTAACCTTAAGAATTCTTGTGGCTTGAACGACACGTTTATTATAACTGTCACTTAAAAGCTTACTTCCTTTAGCTGGGTGACTCTGCATATGCTTGCTACCTCTCAATTAACTGTGCCTGCTCTGTGCCCTTGCTCATGTCTTATGGCTGCATTTTTTTGTCTCCGTTGCTACCTGCTGCTATTTTGGGGGCTGTCCACAGCAACACACTATACACGTAGTGGTAAGTCTTTTCACAGTTTCTGCTGGTGTTAAAGCTCTCATACTACCAACTGAAGGGCAGTATCCTCTTCTCGACCTTGCCTCAGGGACTTTGGCTCGGATGTGCCTAGGACAAATGCATCTGAAGTCTTAACTAGTCAGAGGATAGTGTTTGTAACAAAAAAAAATGTATCTTATTACCTTATAAACAGTGAATTGTTCTCGGCATATAACATACAGTTGAAAAATAGTCCTTCACAAAGCTTGGCCAGGACATAGCTGTCTGTCTAGCTGACGTAAATGACACTAATATTAGCCTTCTGATCACTGAAGAATTGCCAAGATAGGTTGATTCTCAGATTTCTTAGTGAAAATTCATGTTCTTCAGAAGACTCCTGCCACAAAATACCCTGCATTCAGTTCAGCTACAAAAGAGTAGTTCAGCTGCTCTTGCCAATAGGTAGTGCTTGGAGAGAGAGTTGGAATTCTAGATAACAAGACTATAGGAAGCTGGTCCTGGAGCTGTGCTCTGCCTTCTGCAGCTGTTGCTAGTGGTGCTGCAGAGCAGTTCAGGTGCTACCACCCGCTGCAACCCAGCTCTTTAGTCAGCTGAGCTCCTGTTCTGCACCTCTTGACATGCAATTGCTTGGAAGAGAAGCAATTGAGGCCGTGCTAGGTATAGTGGCTTAAGGAAAGAGCAAAAGCTCTGAGCAGTAGCCACATACACCTGTTCCTCCCAGCCTGCAGTGTGGTGGTAGCTGTTTTCTCCTTACTAACAGTTTGAGGGGGAAAAAAAATCTGAAAACTTCCCCTTTTGCTTTCCTTTGCTTGTCTCCCTATGCTTGTTGTGCAATCCAGAGGGTGAGCTGGCAGTTTTCGTAGCCTGGCAGAGGGCAGATCTGATGCTGACGGTGCCTTTTCCTACCTGCAGGACAAATACGGCCTGGGAACCCGGCTGCAGCGGCAGAGATCCGGAGCGCCCATCAGCGCCCTCGCCGGCCTCTCGTGAGTCTCACTGGGGATCAGCTTTGTGGGAAGGATGGGAGGTATTGGCAAGAGGACGGTACAACAACTCTAGAATAGTGATGCGCTATGTCCAGGTAGTACTGAAAGAGGCTTTTATTTTTGGAGAGGTGGTGTCAAATCCATGTGCAGCTCCAGATAGGCAGCCTAGCCTCATAGAAACGACTTGCTGCTCATCTCTCTGTGTGCTTAGTGCTGTCTTGTTGCCTTCTGTGCTGAAAGCAGCTACTGACGCTGCTGCATGTCTTATTGAGTGATTAATTTGACCCTCCTTTTGCTTCAGTCTGAAAGAAGGAGAGGACCAAAAAGAGATCAAGATTGAGCCAGCTGATGCGGTAGAAGAAGTGGAACCCCTTCCTGAGGATTACTACACAAGACCAATCAACCTGACAGAAGGTAATACCTTAATATTCTGTCCCTTCTTGCTCTTGCAGTCTGTAATATGGGCAGTGTTTGGAAACTTGCCCTTGGGGTTCAGTTAAACAGGAAATTGAGCTGCAATCGGAGTTAATGTTACACAGGGAAAGCTCAGAGCTAGAGAAGTCAGATCTGTTTACCCTTGTTTCATTTTATTGCCGACCTTAATTTCTCTGCATGTGAAGTGCCGACTTCAGAATGAAGAAAAGATCTAACATCCTTTTTCATATAATAATAGGAAACAAGGGACTTGCTGTGCTACTGGGGGAGTGACGCATTAACTGAGCTGTTAGGAAACAATAGTGCATTGTTTTGACTTCAATTTGAAGCATGGGAGTTATTTAGCTAGATGGTGATCTAATCAAATATTATAGATTGACCAAGGAAACTAGGGAATGGTATAAAACCATCAGTGCAATGTGGTCTTTGTGTTGAGGTGGAAGTAAGGACAGATGTTCTCTGCAGGCCTGCAGAGCCAGCCTGTGTTCAAGGTTTTGGGGAAGGGGTGGGTGATCTTGGTCACCTTCCCTCGTGAGATGCCCTCCGTGTGAAAATAGGAGACTGGTAAAGATGACAACCTTAGTGGTTCTCAGCTATAAGGGAAAGGCTGTCCAGTGGCTCACTGCCTGCCGGACAGTAGAGAGTCCACGGGGAACCTGTTTTTTGGGAGAAACCCTTGGTGAGTTTCAGTTCTGGAGTTTCCTGCCTCGGACTATGTTGTCACTAACTATGCACCAGTCTGAGCTATACAAACTGCTTGCACAGAAGTGGTAGATTGTCACCCTCACAGCTGGGTACTGCACAAGTACAAAGTTACAAAAACTGCTTTAAATTTTGCCCAGAGATCAGAGTATTTGGTTTCTTCTGGACTGGCACTGATGTTACATTACCCTCATCCTGCCTGCTCACGGCAGCTCTTTGTAGCACCCTACCCTTGCATTCACAGGCTTCTAGAAACACTCATTAAATTAATTTGCAGCCAGTAATTCATTCATCACTCAGTTTTAGAGATTGCAACATGCTTGCACTTTAGGGCACTGCACCTTTGTTCGTGGTGCAGTGCACGTATATCGTGTAGCTTGGGTTTTGCTGCGACAGTAAGATGTGACCCTGCTCTTGCTTTCTGTGCACCAAGTGACGACTCTGCGTCAGCGTCTGCTGCAGCCCGACTTCCAGCCAATCTGTGCGTCCCAGCTCTACCCACGCCACAAACACCTCCTGATCAAACGTTCTCTGCGCTGCCGGGTACGTAATTAAATACAAAAATAGAAGCTTTTTCCAGGCTCTCATATCCCGGACTGTAGGAAACAGGCTGTTTTTTTTAAGGAACTGCTCAAACACTGTTGAAAGCTCTCAACCAGAGCACTAGCAACAGCAGCAGGA
The DNA here is from genome assembly GCF_059628265.1 of Tinamus guttatus. NCBI lineage: Eukaryota > Metazoa > Chordata > Aves > Tinamiformes > Tinamidae > Tinamus > Tinamus guttatus. The sequence goes on along the minus strand of NW_028289244.1, from coordinate 5,277,321 downwards.
CAGTGGCAGCAGCTTTGATTTGTGATGGAGAACGTTAATTGGCCACACTGTTTATGAAGCATAAAGATGCAAAGGTGGATTTGCAGACTATTCTGCATAACCTGCTTAGCTGAAGAATGATACTACAAAAATCACTACGATTTTGCCAGTACAGTTGGCACTATTGTATAGCAGAAATTTTATGTCAGCAAACACAAGAAAGAATAGGCAGTGCAACATACAGACAGTGCTGATGGAATGGGAACAAAGAGTGCTTGAGAGGAGGAGAGCAGAGCACTGAGGAGTGATGACAGCCAAATTACACATCCCAATTCTCCTGTTTGGCTTACTGGCTTATCTTCAGCAAGCTGCTTTCTCTGTGCAAGGGGGATATTGTTCATCTCTTTCCCAGAGCAATAGGGTAATATTCTTAAGTATTTTAGATGGAGAACGCTTTGGAAGTGCAGAGAAATAAATAATCACAGGCTGAAGCTGTGTTTCTCCCTGCCCCCTCCTCTTGCTCTAGAATGTAAGTCACAGAGCTGCAGGTATTCTTTGCCTTGCTCCTGCTGCAGTCAGTGAACGTCTTAAGTATTTTTAAGCCTGGTCCCAAATCCTGTGTTTCTGTGATTGCACTGATAGTGCTAGATATGATGTTTTCCAAGTGTCAGTGACTTGACACCGCCACCTCTGAGCTGCTTTTGTGTGCTCGAAGCTGGTAAATATCGTGGCTATCGGTGTGCTTGCAGCTGTGATTCTTCAGTGTGTGGCTGCACCGTCTTTCAGTGCTCATTGAAATATCTTTGCCTCTAGAAATGTGAACATAACCTGAGCAAACCGGAATTCAATCCAACATCTATCAAATTCAAGATCCAGCTGGTTGCTGTGTAAGTAAGATATGGGGAAGGGGAAAACAGTTGGAAAGGGAATTCTTAGTTGAAACATAATTTCACTCCTCTGTTCTTGATTTGATCTCTTGGGCACAATTTATATATCTGCTTTAAAGAAGTAAGTTACAGATAGCAGTGCAGTTCATCTTGGTCGTTTTGCTCTGTTCTTCCTGCAGTAACTATATTCCTGAAGTGAGGATCATGTCCATTCCCAACCTGCGCTACATGAAGGTCAGTACTGCCTTTTCTGGAAATACCTTAGGGTGTGACATAGCCGAGTTGTGTGGATTTGGGAAAATTGTAAAAACAAACAAAAACCTGTGTTGCACTTGTTTCTTCAAGTATTTTCTCAATTTGTTATGGAATGTATGGGGATAAGGAGGTGGTAAGAATAACACTAAGGGTACTTGTCGCTCTGTATGGGGCATCACAGGCCTGTGCTAGTAGGTGAGTTGAGGATCTGGGCTAGAGTCCTAAGGTGTGTATTTCTAATCACAAGAAAGAGTACAGTATGGCTTATGAGATGGAGGTGTTCATCAATCCCTTGCCTATGTGTGATGCAAGTTCTGAAGGTGTTGACTGGTGACTTGGAGAAGGCAGAAGTACGAGTAAAACAGATTTTTAGAATAACTGCTTCTTAAACTGTTCTCTCAATCTCCTCAGGAGAGCCAAGTTCTTCTGACTCTGACCAATCCAGTGGAGAACATCACACATGTCACACTGCTGGAGTGTGAGGAGGGAGACCCTGAAGATATCAACAGCACCGCCAAGGTATTGAACTGTCCTGTGTTACAAGCCCAGGTCTTTTTCAAGGCTCTCCCTTCCCATTTATCCACCCTCCAGTGACACCTTTGACATGTTGACATGACACCTCAGTCTTTGTTGACTGCATTACTTTTTCCTCCTTGGAGGCTTAAAAGACGGTCAGCAACATAAATGTCATTGTCGGACAATAAAATATTTGAATATGTGTCTGTTCATTGAGATCCATAACCCAAGGGAGAAATATAGAGAGGCCACTTTGCCCGTGGTGTAGGAGCCTGAATTAACCAGAGTAGAGTTAAAACACAGGATGATTCACTCTTCTGTTGAGCTTTAGTTAAGCAACCCCTGGAAGGATGCTGTCCTGGTTGCAGTGTGTGATAGATCTTTCCTGTCTGTGCTGTCTTTCAGGTAGCAGTTCCTCCCAAGGAACTTATTCTGGCTGGCAAAGATGCTGCAGCAGAATATGATGAGCTGGCAGAGCCTCAAGACTTCCAGGATGACCCTGAGTGAGTGTTGTGTTTTCTCTGTTCCCAAAAACAACTGGTGCTTTAGCAGAGTAGCTTGTTGCTTTTTTGCCTGCTAAAGAAGCATGATAAGCTGTGTGTTTGTTTTTTCTTAGAAATTAGAAATGTGAGTCTATTTTGATTTCTTGAATAGTCCAAATCAGAAGCAATGTTTCCTCTGAGGCAAGGTGTGCAGTTGTAGCAGCTGGGTTATAGGTAGTGTGTATATATAGCTTTGTGAAATCTGTTTTTTCTCAAGCAAAAGGTTCATAGCAGTGGCATGAGCAACACAGTAATACTGTGTGCTACATGGAGGTCCCTTCAGTCTTCAAAATGGAAAAAGTTCTGCAGCCTCCTGAAGGGCTGTATCAGTTATGTATGATGGCTCTTCTCTGTTGCACAACTGGGTCTGTTAACTCCTATTCTAGCTGGGCAGATTCAGCCTGCAACTATAAGTATCTTTTATGGTATCAGAACAAATCTTTGCAAAGCAATTGTTTGAGAACTTGGCTGACTCGCTGTGCTCTTGTTTTCTGCCCTGCAGCATTATTGCCTTCAGGAAAGCCAATAAGGTTGGAGTTTTCATCAAGGTCACTCCACAGAAAGAGGATGGTGAAGTGACCGTGAGCTTTAAGATGAAGCATGAGTTTAAAAACCTTGCTGCTCCAATCCGGCCCACTGAGGAGGGTGATCAGAGCTCGGAGGTCATCTGGCTCACCCACCACGTGGAGCTCAGCCTTGGTCCAGTGCTCCCATAAACACTCCCAACACCTGCATCCCGACGGCTGGCCGCAGGACAGACTGTCACAGTAGAGGAATGCACCTGGTGAGAAGCTCTGGGAGATCCTCTGGTGTGTGGATGTGTGCCAGGCCTCCAGCCATGCCACGAGGAGGAAGCTGCATGGGTGTGGGCGAGGGTACCGTGTTCTTGGATGACTTGTTCTTCTCCCTCCCCTTGTCTTAGTGTCCCCTAACTACTACTCCGTTTCCCCACACCACTACCTGCTAGTTTAACTTATAGCACATGTTTCAGCACCGAGAAAGTTCTAGCTTTCTCCAGATCTGCACTACACTGAGCTGATTTTTTTTTCTTTATCAACAGAGGAGAATATTTATTGGTCTCCTCCATCAGCCCACAAGGCTAATGCTATGTGCTTAATTACAGATTTTTTTTCAGCTCAGAGCTATGCCCTTTCTGAGAAAAGATGTTTGGGAGGTGCCCATGTCTGCTGCATTATAGCCAAGTCTCTTGCAGCCAGATTTTTTCCTGCTTCCTGATAGGATCCCTCAAATAAATGTGGGGGACTTCTCTTGTTATGGAAAAACAAAGAGAAACAAACAAAAAACACTTTGGCATGTGTAGCTTGCTTTGGCCAAGGTGATAAATTTGGGTTCACAAAGAAAATGATCACTTTGCCTTTAATCTCAAAATATAGAATACTGTATTGTTCATGGATTGGACTGACAGTGCTGCCTAAGCCTGTAGGGGTAGGCTTAGGATGGATTTGACAGCCTGGTGCTTTACAAGGTGGGAATCTGCCTGTGATACAGCTCTTCACTGAGGTAAGGATGTTTCTGCAGAGCCGCCTGCCACTCTTCTTATCAATAAAATTGTGCTAAGGCAGCAGCACCCAGAGTATGAAACCTGGAGAGTTTAGATTAGGTCCAGCGTGCATAAAACTTAAAGGTGTTTGTGTTGCTTCTCAGTCTTTTTCCTGTTATAGTGAGCTGGAGAAAAATGTGAAGGAGAGAAGACTGTTACACTTTAACTAGCATATCCTGTGCCATTATAAAAAGATAACTTGGTCCATGGTGTATCAGGGTGTAATTTGGCTCTAGTCCAAGCTGAAACTCAACTAAGCTGTGTACCAGGTAGCTACAGCAGCATAATGCAGGCAGGCAAGACTCTGCTCTCTGCAGGGACTTCATTTGCAGTCGCAGTTCCGACAGTAACGTTTATTAAACATTTCTGATGGTCTTTAACGTGCTGGTGATGAAAAGGGCTGCTTTTCAGCCTTGCTCAATGGCTTTAGTGCTTGAAAGTGATGACCCCCTTGTGGCAGGGTGAGGTTGCCAAGTGTGTGTGGGTGAGGAAGGGATCGTGCTGCCTCCTCTCCTCCTCCAGTAAGGATGCAGCCAAGGGCTCGGGGTGCCCCGAACTGCCCCTCGCCTGAAGCAAGGAAAAAGGGGGTGGCCAAGGGTTGAGGGCCTGCAAGCTCTCCTGCTCGTGGGTTTGTGCAAGGCTCTGCCCCTCTCTACAGCATGAGTTTAAATGTTTTGTATGTGTTCCTCATTACTAGTGTTGGTGTCCGCTGCTGTTCTACCTGGCGAGATAAGGCAGCCCTTGAGTTTTGGTCCCCTTTTGGTCTCTTTGGCCTAGAAGGAGGCCCTGGGCTGTGCTGGGTGCCCCGGAGGGGCCCTTGGCTCAGAGGAGGTCGGAAGGGGGATTTTGCTGTATTTGGTGGGTTCTGTGGATGTTATTTGTGTGATAGGAAAATACACTGTATTTGTGGGCTCTCAGTCGCTACTTTGGAAACTAAAGGGTGCGCTGGACTCTTCTCCCCTCCTCTTTTGAGCGGTTTAACTATCCTGGCGCCTTTCCTTCCCCCTGTAGATGCTTGTAGGAGCTGGGCCTGGGTGTCCTCATGCCGCTGTGTGCGGGAGGGCTCAGCCCGGAGGCCCCCGCGTTGCCTCATCGCGTAATGTCATGTAGTGAAACCTTCCAATAAAGCAACGTAGCCTCCCTGCTGCCTGCGCCCTGCTGCTCTGCGCGGGGGGGAGGTGGCTTCCCCCCTCCTTGGCCCGCAATGGGCTCGTCCGCCCGCCTTCCCCCCCACCCCGCCCGCAATGGGCTCGTCCGCCCGCCTTCCCCCCCCCGCCCCCCCCCGGCCCGCAATGGGCTCGTCCGCCCGGCCCCCCTCCACCCGCAATGGACCCGTCCGCCCGGGTTTCCCCCCCTCTCGGCCCGCAATGGGCCCGTCCGCCTGGCTACCCCCACCTGCCCCGCAATGGGCTCGTCCGCCCGGCTTTCCCCCCCCCTTTCTCGGCCCGCAATGGGCTCGTCCGCCCGGCTACCCCCACCCGCCCCGCAATGGGCTCGTCCGCCCGGCTCCCCCCCTCTCGGCCCGCAATGGGCCCGCCCGCCCCCCACCTTGGCGCTCTACTCTATGGTTCGCCGCGCCTAGAGCGGCCCCACCCCTGCGCCCCTCTAGCGCCATCTCGTCACTTCCTGCCCGTCCTTCCTGCCCTCGGCGGAGCGTCGCTGGCGGAAGCGCGGTGAGGCGCTTCCGGTGCCGCTGCGTGCCGGGGCGCGGGCGGCGGGGCGCGGCGCGGCCGCCATGTCGACGTCGCTGGGCTCCAACACGTACAACCGGCAGAACTGGGAGGACGCGGTGAGCGCGGCGCGCCCGGCGCCGGGGCCGCCCGCCCGCTGCGCCCGGCAGCCGCGCGGGGCCGGCCCGGGCTGCGCCTCCGCGGCGCCCGCGGCCCTCCCGGCCCCGCCGCGGCCCGGTGCGGGGCGAGACCCGGCGCCGCGTCCTGACTGTTCTTTGTGTTTCTCCTCGCCCTGTCCAGGACTTCCCCATCCTGTGCCAGACATGCCTGGGAGAGAACCCCTACATCCGCATGGTACGTGTGTGCGGCGGCCGCGCCGAGCGCGCTCCGGAGCCGGCGGCAGCAGGGACAAAAGAGCAGATTGGGGACGCGCTTGGACTCCGGGCTAGTTAATTCTGCGCCGCAAGGTTGAATCCCGCTTTTATCACATGCCCTGCCACGGTTTAAGAAGCAATTGGTCAATAACAGGCAAAGAATAAGGCAGCGTTGTCCAACATCTAAGCGCAGGATATACTAGAGAGCAAAGCTTTGCTGAGGTTAAGCTGCACGGCGATGAGCGAGCTGCTGAAACATTAAATACGTTCTTAACGCTTTTATAGCAGGCAGGAAATGCATCCGTAAGAACTAGTTTATTTATTTTGTCTTTATGAGGGTCACTTGGCCCTAATTCTAATCCTCCTTTCACTGTGGCCTGTTCATGAGAGGATGGATCAGTCCCTTTTGTATTACCTTAGGGATACAGGTGTCTTCACTGCTTCCCTTATCCCAACGTTACTGAAAGCCTTTTGAGAAATATGGTGTTGACCACCAGGATGGGTTATTCTTCAGAAATGGCTCATTTTCACGTAACTACAGCTTTTTTCTGTTATGAGTAGCAGTTAATATCACATGTAATTCTGTACGCCATATTCCAAGCTAAAAAGAAGCAGAGAGAGGTTTTTGTTTTGGGAGGGTAGGAGGGACGTTTTGGTTTTGTTTTGCATGTGGTGGTGGTTATTGTTGTTCTGCTCACCAGTAAGGACCCCTGATTGAGGCCAAACCGCTGGGATGAACATGTCTAAATGCAAAATACGAGGGGAAAAAACATGGTGCTTTTATATGCAAATATCATTATTTTGGTAATGTTATATATTGGGAAAAAAATTATGTTGATCAAACGAGTACCTTTTGTTTCACTCTTTCTGATTATGTTTCAGACCAAAGAGAAATACGGAAAAGAATGCAAGGTATGTGTGTTGTGTTGAGAAGAACTGACATCTAAACTACCATACATCTATGAACACTAAATATTAATCTTAAAAAAACACCCAAAAGTGAACTTCAATAAAGTGCTTATCTGGGTTAGCAGATTCATATATTCCTATGTGTAACTCTGAGTTTTTGCATCAAACTCCCATGTGCTTTGTTAGAAACCTTACAAGACTGAAGTTTTGAAGCCTTGTGTTATGGTTTGCTACATTCAAAGGAATTTCTGCATATCAAATGATCTCATGCTTTCTGTTTGTATAATTGGATTTTTTTTGCGCAGTGAATGAGTTATTCCCATTCTTTTGGAAATATAAAATAGGAAGCTTTGTTTTTGGTTTTTTTTCTTTACCATTTGTTATCTGAGTTAGGAAGAGGTACATGTTGAAATCCTGCTTTCCTTCCTCGGATTGTACCTGCAGTGAGAGTGGATACATCTTAGCAACAAATATCATACATGATACTATTTATTTTTCTGTATCAGAAATTCTGTCACCTTTCCCTGGCTTTGCTGCTGTGCCAGTGGGTGAGCAATTTGGAAACAATTGTCATCCTGTAGCTCTATGGTGACATCTCCTGGAGTAAAGAAGAATTTATTTTCCTTTGTGTAGCTTAGCTTTCCTCATTTAGATATTGTACCTAGTCAAAAAAATCCTTCCTCAAACTTTCTCCTGTCAAAATAAGACACTAAAGTGAATTAAATCCTTCAAGAGCTCATAAATTTGTCTGGATCTTTGGGTTAAGGCTGTGAAGACAGACTCATAGTTGAAAGAGATTTGCTGTGTTTGGGCTTTCTCTGTGAGAACATGAATGTGATTTCATTGCTCTGACAATGAGCCAAGTGTCTGTTTTCTGCCTTTCAGATTTGTGCCAGGCCTTTCACAGTGTTTCGCTGGTGCCCGGGTGTTCGTATGCGTTTTAAGAAGACAGAAGTGTGTCAAACATGCAGCAAGCTCAAGAATGTCTGTCAGACCTGTCTGCTTGACCTGGAGTATGGTGTGTACTTAGAAAGAAAGAAAAAAGAAACTGGGATAAGAGGCATTTCTACTTGCCTCTCCCAGTTGGTGATATGTCCTTAAACATATGCTTGTAACTGGCATGGTTATCTTGGCTCCTGACAGACTTTGAGGAGATCAAACCTCAATGATCAAGTCTCTTCTGAGGTTTGGGAGCGGGGTTGGTGTACAGTGCACCTGGCTAATGCAGCTTCTAATAATTATTTTCCCCTTTTCAGCTTGTGATTAATATGGATTTGGTTTTTAACTTGATTTTAGGTTTGCCGATTCAAGTCCGGGATGCCGGACTCTCCCTTAAGGATGAAATGCCTAAATCTGACGTTAATAAAGAATACTACACCCAGAACATGGAAAGAGAGGTAAGGAAGTCCATTTCTAATCACGTTGTGGGTGTGTGTAGGAGAGAGAGGAGCCAAATTCACTTGTTCTGAAAAGAAATGACCCAGGTCATCTTAAAATCTCTCCTTTCCCCTAGTTCTGTGCGTTAGTTTTCTGTAATGACCTATATCTAGTTATCTGTCTTCTACCTGTTACTTAGATAGCCAACTCTGATGGCACCAGACCAGTTGGTGCACTAGGCAAAGCTACTTCCACAAGTGACATGCTGCTGAAGCTGGCCCGGACCACCCCTTACTACAAACGGAATCGCCCCCATATCTGCTCCTTCTGGGTGAAGGGAGAATGCAAGAGAGGAGAAGAGTGTCCCTACAGGTATGGATACAGCTTAAGCAGTTACCTGCCCTTCATGCTCAGCTAAGGGTTTGAAGAACAGGAGGTGTCAGTGTGAAACTTGCTGTAAGTTGATGTGTAGCACCAGAGATGAGCCCTTGTCACGGCAAGTCCTCTCATTAAGGATTTGCAGCGTGGTCCTGTAGCACTTTAGTGGAGCTGTGAATGCAGCTCTTCTCTCCTGTAGTTCATTTCTTCCCTTGTGGCGTCAGCCTCCTCAATCAGAGATCTTTGTGTCTGAACAAGAGGCCGATTGAAATCCAGCTCTGCCGTTCTGCAGCGTTGAATGTTGAGCTCTCAGGAGTGCTAATCACTTGGAGCTCAAAGCAGCCCAAGCTATAATGTGATCATAGCTGAATTTATATTTTTGGGTCTCTCTGTTCCATTTTAGTATGTTTGTATGAATAGCTTTAAGGATGTAAGCAGCCTTTAGAAGGGAAGGTAGCAGGCATGTTAATCTGATGCAGCTGTGATTGTGCTGTTATGAAATACTGTGTTTACTGAACCTTAGACATGAGAAACCTACAGATCCAGACGATCCTCTGGCTGATCAGAACATCAAAGATCGTTACTACGGAATTAATGACCCCGTGGCTGATAAACTTTTGAAGCGAGCATCAACCATGCCTCGTCTGGACCCCCCTGATGACAAGACTATTACTACCCTGTATGTTGGAGGGCTTGGAGATACTATCTCTGAGGCAGATCTCAGGTGTGTTGGTGCAGTTGTATTGCTCTTGCTTCTTAACGTGATCCTTCGTTATGGAACCTTAGGGGCATTCTCTGTCAGAATTATTCCTGCAATACGGAGGGTTCACGATTGAAAGATTTTTTTTCTCTTGCAAGAAGAGAAAAATCCTGTTGGAACTGGTGGGTGGGTGAGTGCAGAGGAGTTTTAGCTTCTTGGAGGACAGATAAACAAGGACGTTATGTGCTTTGATTAAAATTTCTTTCAAAGATGAGTCATCCTCAGACTCTTGAGGATACCACGTTATGCTTTTTACAGAAAAATCCCATAGCTATTCTCTACTTAGCCTCTGGGAGAAGCTGTGGTTTTCTTTTACTGCTCTGTGATTACAGAGGAGCAAGGGACATCATTTCTAATGGCTAGTCTGAACTGGTGGTGGAGAGAAGAAAGGATGTGAGCGCGTTGCATGATCATATTAGAGCCCGTGGTCTGTTGTGTAAAAGCAGTGGGGTTTAACACACGTTTTTTTTCATACAGAAATCACTTCTACCAGTTTGGGGAGATCCGGACAATAACTGTAGTACAGAGGCAGCAATGTGCTTTCATCCAGTTTGCCACCCGGCAAGCTGCAGAGGTGGCTGCTGAGAAATCCTTCAACAAACTTATTGTCAACGGTCGCAGGCTCAATGTCAAGTGGGGCAGGTGAGCGTGGCATGGCCAGAAGCATCGTGTCTTTTTCCTGTGCCTGGTGGCTGCTGTCCTCTGGAGACTTGATTCTTAGAAGTGCAGAGGGGTTCAAATCCAGCTGTGGTTCTTCAGTTCTTTTACACAGTTTTGATGGGTTGGGGTAGACACTGAATTGATAATTATCAGGGGTCCTCTTAAAATGTTCTTTCAGCACTGAGATTTGGGTTGGAGTGTAATTTGTTGGGGGTTTTCTGGTTGGGTCATTGTAGGTGAGGTTCTCATCTGGCTCCTGTGAGCACTGTTAGCTCAATCTGTACTGGCTGTTGCTGACATTCTGTGAATTTTTATCTTTGTCCGAAGCAATGGATCTAGATTAGATGATGTGAAATGGTTGTGGTGTTAATATCTGGTCATTCTAATTTTTGTTTCCTTTTCTCTTTTTCCCCTCAATCTTTTGTCGGGATTTTAGGTCTCAGGCAGCAAGAGGAAAAGAAAAGGACAAGGAAGGAACTACGGAATCTGGGATAAAGCTGGAGCCGGTTCCTGGACTCCCGGGAGGTAAGGGGCATGTTTGGATTTCAGAAACACTTAATGCTGCCCTCAAATGCTGCCTGAGACACTGAAGTTGCACTCTGCTATTTTGGTCTTGGAGATTTGGGACAGCAGAGGCGCTTGTGAGCCCAGAGCAGTTATTGACAGCATGTTTTGAGCAGACCCTGCTGGGATCAGAGGAGAACTTTGCCTAAAAGCAAGTTCTGGGTGGAAAGAGGCCTCATTGTGTCACTGGTGAAAAGCTACACTAAAGTAAAATAATTCAGGTTAGAGAAACTGTCAGCTCGCACTGCACAACACCTAGCTAGTGTATTCCTAATTCCCTGAGTGTTGTCTGATGGAAAAAGTGAAGCTGGCTCTTTGTGGAGAAAATGCTGCCAGTTCTGGAGGTTCAGCACAGTCCTGCTTCTCGCTGCTATTTAGATGTGCACAGGCAGTGGCAGCCTCCCCACGGGGGAGAGCGGGCTCTGCCTCCCCGCTGCAGGCAGGTACCTCTGCGTGGCTTGCAAGGAGATTTCCAGTAACACCCGTGTGTTCTGCTGCAGCTCTCCCCCCGCCTCCAGCTGCCGAGGAAGAGGCTTCTGCAAATTATTTCAACCTACCTCCGAGCGGCCCTCCGGCCGTAGTGAACATCGCCTTGCCGCCTCCTCCTGGCATCGCTCCGCCGCCACCTCCAGGTACTTGTTTTTCCTGTTTGCATGGGAGTATCTAACTTGGGGCCCTCGCACAGAGGGCTGGAAGTGCAAATCCTTCTTGCTCGCCTGGGCCGTAGCTTATGCACACGCTGTGCTGGTTTTCCTCCCCTGTAATCATGCAATGCTGGTGCTATAAAGTGAGGTGTTGGCACAGCTTGGTGAAGCTGAGTTGTGGTGTGTGTTCACCTGCAAAGTTGAGTGTGAGTCAGAGGTTCCTGGTACTGGTGCTGAGACCTTCTCAGTGCTTTTGTGTAAGTGCTGCAGTGAGCAGAACTTTGAAGGTGAGTCTATGGGTAGTTGATTGTAAGCCCATGTTTAGCTATGTGAATGTATCTCTCTGGAGACGACCTTTCTGTGGGATTTAAGGAAACAGTGGGTATGTTTGACCATTGTGGATGCATTTGCTTTGCTTTATAGTTGAGAAGAAAGTATTAAAATGGTGATTATAGGCCACTGTGTTCGTCCCCCCCCGCCACCAGGTCATATTTGTGAGCAAAAATGTATGTTGGATTAAGTTACGCTGGAAGGAAGAGAGGAGAATTTGGGGTTTTGAAAAATCTGGGAGCATCGGCCCTCTTTCTAAGGTGGCTGCTAGGAGCTTTGTGTAGGTGTCTTGGAACGGTGGTTTATCTCACTGCCTGCTCCGTGGCTTTGTCTGAACCCGGCTTCTCTGTTCTTTGTCTGCAGGTTTTGGACCACACATGTTCCATGCCATGGGCCCCCCTCCACCCTTCATGAGAGCACCAGGCCCCATCCACTACCCCTCTCAAGACCCCCAGAGGATGGGTGCCCATGCAGGGAAGCACAGCAGCCCCTAGCACATCGTCCCCCTTCCATCCTTTGAGTAAATGTTATTTTCTAGTTTCCATAGTAGCACCATATGTTGAGCTGTGGGCGAAGCCTTCCTTCCCTGCTTGCAGACCCTGGGCGAGCTGAGCCCTGCGCTGCCCTAGCTGCTCGGATCATTGGTGTGTCCCCAGTCTTGCACGTAGCGTTTGGAGGGTGGGGATAGGGCAGGGGGCAGGCAGAAGGGCTATCCAACAGGCCGTGGATCAGTCGTAGTAGAATTACAACGCTGTCAGTGTATCCCATTTTGCACATTTTTGAAATAAACATCTGGAAAAACAAAAGCAAACCCTCTTCTAGCCATTTGATATCCTCAGGCTGAGCCCTATGGAATAGATAAACATAACCAGAGACTGTTCTCTCTGTTTAGTAACTAGTGACTTACTATTCTAATGAGGTACTACATCTTGTAACGTTAGACTGAGAGATGAGAAGCAGATCAGCCGTGCCAAATCCATGGTTTTGCCTTACTATTGCTCTAGAATTTTACTCCCTGCTTTTTCCTGACTCTTTTTTTGCTGAAAGAAACTTCTTGGTGCTTCATTTCTAATCCTGCATTTCCTGAGCAAGATGTTAGGTCATGCAAATAGTGCTCTGCCAGTGCTGCTCAACAGCTGCTTATTTTAGCCTCACGAAGGGCCCCCCTCCACAGCCCGCAGAGAAGGGGGTTGGGTTGCTGACAGCTGCAGGGATGGATCAGAGGAGCTGCAAGTTGGTCCCATTTGTGTTCAGAGGATGATTAGGGCTTCCAAGGCCTTTGGATGCAGACTCCTCTTAAACTGTGAAATGAATCTGACTTTTTGGGGGGATTTGGTTCCATGTGAAACTCTTCTTTCTCTGGCATTGGCTGTACTGTTTGCCCAGGAGAGCCTGTGTCCTGCAAGGGGTCTGCAGTTGAGTAGGGTGTATGGCTGGAGGATTTTAAGATTATCTATGTCTGCTGCTTTCATGTAATGGATCTGTGGGTATCTCTCTGTAAAGCAAAACATGATGGGACCTGTTCTGAATCCTCATTTACTTGTTTTTTTTAAAAAAATACATTAAAATGTGTGAAATTTTGAACCCTCTGCTTAGTCCATGCACCCTGCAGGGGGTCTGAGCATGTCTGTCAAAGTGAGTGTGCAAAGAGGGGCACGTGGGGCCAGCCTGGGACAGTCACTGAACTCCGCGATGCTGCCGGGTCCCTCTGAAGTTGCCACCAAAGGCTGCCTGGTGCCTCCAGCCTGCACAGCTGTCACATCACCCAGGTTCTTGCCAGCTCCTGGTTCCATGTTGTGGTGCGTAGCATTCAGAGGTGAAGTATTTTGTTGTGTTTTACATGTTCGAGCTTTGCAGGGAAAGGGGGAAAAAAAAGAACAGTTCTAGCATTGCAGAATATATTCACACTGAGACGCTGGGTGACTTTTCCTGAATTTATGGCAAAAGTTTGTCTCTCATCACTGCACTCTTCAAGGAGAAGCTTATTTCATACATGCTGCAACTCCATTGGGTTGCTGGAATTGTATCATGGATAGTAAACTTGGCTGAAAATCTGTTTTGAGGTTTGTGATATCCAACTGACTGTGATACTGAAAAAGAGTAATGAGAGCAACAGTTCTCAGCTCATGACGAGTGTTGTTTGTCCCTGAGGCTGTACGCTGCCTTCTGGCCTTAGAATAGGATTCTATTGTTATATTTTTGATTAAACAGAGAGGCAGTTTCTCCTCCCTCCTTACCCGATAGTCTTTGTGTGAGATCAAGAAGAGAAACCCATGTCTGTGAGCTGGACAGGGTGTAAATGATGCTTCTTGGTCTGCCCTCATGCAGACATGGCCCACAGGGCGCATAAGGGATCAAAGCAGGGACATAGAGAGGGAAGCTGAAAAATCCACCCCTTCAGACAAAAGAAGTGTTGCTTTGACTTCCCCTTTACCCCTCTGCAAACCATTCCCAAACATTTAAACTGGACGGACCCTGAAATTAGACTGAATGGCACCCCTGTGACAGAGGCATCTCGAATCACACAGCATTGTACACTACATCTGGTCAGGAGTATGGGTCCTAAACCTGCATTTACAATTGCAGGTTAATTCTACTTCAGTTAGGTAGAGCAATAACAAAATAAGGATGATGGAAACAAAATTGGAACTCAGAATAAAATTAGAAAATAAGCAACAAGAAGGGACTCTGAAAATGTAACAGAGGAGAGAAAAGGAGTCAAATACCAAGAGAAAGAACAACTGGGCTTTTGATAGTGTTTGGTAGTTTTTTGGTTCTTCTACACAAACTCAAAAAGAAAAAAAAAAGTTACTTTCTGATGGATTGAACCTTGGGAAAAGAAATTTGCTAAAAATAAAAAAGTGATTTTTTTAGCAGCTCTGTCAACATTGACAGTATGTCCTTTACAGCAGTAAATTCTAGGTTAATAGGGAAAAAAGTACTCTGCACACAGACAGAAGTATGGGGTAATTGGTATTATCTACCTTTCAGAGATGCTTTGTTAGTTATTTCTCATTTTGTATTTGTACATTCGATTTTTCTTTCCCAAGCACAGTATTTTGCATTTGCCTTCATTGAGTTTCAGCTTACAGATTTCATCTCATTATCAGGATCAATTTAATTTCTGATTTTGTCCTCTGTGCTGCTTGCAATACCTCTCCGTTTATAAAACCGTATTATCTTGCTATCATACAAATCGGTCGTTAATGGACACAGTGAAAAACACAGGTTCTGATGTCCCCATTGAAATGGCCTCTTTGGGAAGTGTTTTTCTACTGCTTATGCACCTGAATTAGGGGGATTTTGTTGATGTTCTTATTTTGCTCATTTGTCACACATTTGCTTGTGAGACTGTCATGTGATACCGAACCTTTTTACAGTCAGGACATATCACATTTCTCCCTGTTATTCTGTCAGAGGAGGAAATTAGATTGATTTGATGCGATTTGTTCCACAGGAAGCCATGCCAGCTCTTTCTTGCCAATTTATTATTATCTAGGTGCTTATATTGATTATTTAATAATTTGTTCCAGTATTTTTCCAAGAAACAGAGTTAAATCGGTTGGTGGATAACTGCTCTTGAAAGCCAGAGCGTGGCTTGCCCTGCTCCTGCCTTGGGACTTGCCACCACTGCGTCTCACCATGATCACCAGCGCTCTGGAAATATCCATGGCTCGTCCCCGGGATGCTCCGGGATGGATCCTGTGCCTCGTTTCTTAACGCTCTTCCCTTCCCCTCTCCTGCACAAGGTGCAGGTTGCCAGGGATGGCAGCGCTGGCTCCTGGAGACCTCCTATGGCACCGGTCCCCAATCGTCCCCTGGACCACAGAGACATCTGGGCACGTGGCTTAAACATGACCACGATCCCTAGCACTGGCTGGCAAGTGGGAAGGGCAGGTGCGAGCTTGAAGTTTCCAAGTAATTTACAGCATTTATTAATTATTAACTCTCAGCCTGTTAGGAATACATTGACAAGGTAATAAGAGTTGGAAGTATTAGATCATGCTCCTTCCTTTCACAACAATTCAGCTTTATAGCAATTTTCCATCCAGGAGGAGAATTTTATGCAGGTGGCATTATTTGAGGAACTAGAAAGAATGCCATAAAAATCCAAATTGTATTCAATGCTGCAGAGAGGGGAGGTTTTATGAGAATTTCTAAAAAACATTTATCACCTGGAAGCAGAGCATAGTTAGCAAAATCCAGTTTGCTTTTAATTTAACTGCTCTAAAGTGATTGGATGATTTTCTTCAATACTAAAATCACCCAAAGCAATTACTGGGTATTACAGACATCTCATTAAACTTCAGACCACTAGGGTGAGCCAGACTATAGCCAATGCCAACTGCTGAGTCGCATGAAATGGAAATGACGTTTCGGATGGTGAGGTTCACAACAGGCAAGTTGAAATGCATGGTTAGAGCTCCTGCCCATCAGTGCTGGACTCATGTTTTCCACCTTTTCCCCTGTTCTATCTCCTTCCAAACCCACCTGTAGGCAGCTGGAACAGCCTGCAAAAGGCTCTTTGGAAATCCATCCCTTTAGTGCATACGGAGAGCTGTCTGCAGTCACCCATTTCTTCTCCTGGGCTCTCAAGGCTGCCAAATTTATTTCTGAGCCTTTTAAGGCATGCCTTAAAATCCTCTGCCGAGTCTGTGATTTTTAATACAGAGCAGCGTTAAGACTTTAGTTCCCATCCTTATATTTGAAGGTATTTTGCCGTTGTCCCTAGCAAACTGTGAGGAGAGGTCGAAATCAGGATAGCTGTTCCCTGAGAAATGTTCTTCCAGCTTTTGTGGGGTAGTTCTGCCCTTTAACAGCTGACTGCAAAAATTCCCTTTGCTGTGTAGTCGCTGTGTGGTGTCACTGGGCAAAATACAGGACCTTCTACACTATAGAAATCTTTCTGGTTTAAGGAGAAACTTCTTGCAATAGCCTGCCAAAAGCCTGGGTATAGAATTGCTGGTAAACAAGCAGGTCTCCCCAGGCAGCACAGACAGCTTTGCAGCATTAAGGTTAAACGGTCACATAATTCTCCCTCTTCATGTTCTTCCGACACTAGAAACCAAAGCTGCCGCTTCCTATCGTTTATTCCCTGCATTCATTGCTGTCAGTCACTGAATAGTTCTGCGGGGGGTTTTATAACTCTGAGCAATCTGCAAAAAAATGTGGTTTATTATCCCTGACTGGGCCACAGCAAAGCCTGTAGGCCCGTGGGTACCAAAGAGAGCTCCAGCTCTCAGGGACTTCCCCTGGCAGATGCATGTCCTTGTCCCTCTGCCCGTGTCCTTGTCACGGGATTTCTTGTATAGGCCCCAGGTGGTTAAACTAATGCAGTGACTGGCCCTTAGTTCCCAAAACTTGACTCAGAAAATCTCTGCTTTGCTCTAGAAGAACAGCTTGGTGCTTGTGGGAGCATTGAAGGAGAAGGGGCTTAAGGTTTAGGACCAAAAGCCATCTTATTGAGCATCAGACCAAACTTACATTCTCAGAGTACGTGAGCATGCACTGTCCACACACTGCCGAAATATCAGAGTGGGGAGAGACAGGGGAGCAGAGACAGCCCTGCAGCCCCTTCTTGGTCCAGGGTATTTCAGCAACCTTCCCGACCTTCTACAGGTCCCTCTATTTCCTCACATCGCCATCTTCCACAGGTGATCCTTATAGGAATACAAAGGGTGAGATGTTAATATCTTCTAAACCAAATTCAGAATACTCATGCAATTAACTCATTCTATATTTTCCAATATTGGTGTGCCTCAGCAAATCCTTTATCCATCAAGCAATCAGGCCACTGTTCTCATCCCTGGCCGCACCAGTCCTACATATTCCCAGTCCCTCCTGACTTTGCCTCGCTAAACTCTCCCTCCTAGGCTCTGGTGGAGCAGCTTCCCCCTCGGTTTCTCCATCCCATCGTGCAGAGCTGGTCAAGCTCTGGGCCTCAGGAACAGGCTGCTGAAGAAGGTTTTTCCCTGCTTTGCCAGGCAGCCGCGGACAGGCTCGGAGCCACGTGGCTTTACCACTGCACTTAGTGCACTTTGGGGAGCAAGGCAAAAATACTCCAGCAGGCTGCTTTAATAAGGGTTTGTTTGCTCAAATGCTGTTGATACCTTATTTGGTAGTTGCTATGGTAAAACACGTTGATTTAAGCAGGAAAATAAATATGGAGCGGAGAGGTGCACTCCTCATCTCTGTATACATTTTCTGTATACATTTAACTCCTGAAACCCGTCTTACCAGTAAAATGGAAGGCTCAGAGAAGTTGCCAATGAAGTTCTGGATGTGGGGGTCACCCTGGGCAGTCACTTTAGTGGAATACGTTTTCTTCTAGCTAATCACCACTGAATTTCTCCAGCAGTATCTTTAGACCACAAATGCACCACGTGGAAAGCGAGGTGTGAACTTATGAGGAGTTTGCAAGACCCTTGCTGCTGGAGAAACCTTCTCCAGCTGCAGCCAGCAGCATGGAAGTTCGTGGTCTGGTCAGCACTGTGACTTTGGGATGCTCCGAGCAGGTAATGAAGGCAGCCCTGCAGCCTACCACTGTTAAAATCATCCACATGTTCCTTCTTAGACTAAAGACCAGGACTAGAATGGAAACAGATTTTTCTCTGGACCAGCTGGGCACAGAATTCTGCTACATTCACCACATTACAAGCCATAAGTCACAAAGAGTTTTTGTCTGCTTTGTTGAGTTTAGCTGAGTAGCTAAACAAGCACTGGGTAAGTGTGATGTGCTATGAGATTGCCAAGGCCAGCAGCATCCTTCCAGTCACACACAGAGGACAAGCACTGAGTCCCACTGAGTAAACAAGGCTGGAACAGGGAGGGTGAGACCCACTGCGGTGCCTGCAGCCTCCTGACCTGCTGCGACACTGCGGAGGGGAACCCTGATCAAAAGCTACGTGGACTAAGCTTTCAGAGTAACAAAACCAGCTGTTATTAATATTGGTTATTATTCCAGCGCCAAGAAGCCCTCGTGAGACCTGGACTCCCCTGGCAGGGCACCTTTCCAGCGTCAAGAAAACCTCGTGCTGCCACCAGGCTGGATGGAGCACAACCAAGAGAGAAGCAGCATCTAATGGAATATTATGAAAGAAATTAGGTATATATAAAATGAATATATAAGAGGAAATAGAATATATTTCCTTTTGCTCTGGCCTACCGCTGTTCATATAACAGGCTCATTTTGAGCCAAGTTCAGGGAGCTTTCCAGCAGCTTTGGATCCAGAACAGCAGCATGGCAGTACTCCTTAGCACAGAATAGCCTCGAGGAGCACTTCGGAAAGCTCCTGTAGAGACCAAGAAGATTTCTTATTCCCTTAGATGTGTCGTAGTGCTGCCTCTCCTAATGCGGTGTCAGAGGAGAATTAAAGCAGGTAGATCAAAACTCCTGCTGCCTTCCTTTTTATGGACAAGTGTCCCATGGACACAGGACTTCAGACTTTTGGATTTGAAGGATTATTGCCATGAATCAGTGAGGCTGCAGCTGGAGGGGGTTAGATCCCTGCGTGTGCTACAGCATGTCTAGAAAGGTAGCTCGAGTCAAAGCTAAGAGGACTACTGCCAGTAGGTACGATATGAAGTAAGAAAATGTGCTAGAGCAAAGAAGAAAAAATAGAAAAACTAACTTAGATAAGGCACTGACAGGAAGCTGGAGGAATGGTGCCACTTCAGTTGTGCTTATCTCAAACTGTCTTACATTATTTATTTAATAGATTGCAGCATCTCTTACTTGGAATCTGCTTTAGACACGCTGACAAATTTCTGCTCAAGAAGAGCACACGACCTTGTGTGTTCTCCAGCAATAACAGCAATTAGCAAAGACGTGTTAAGAAGCGTGACCTGGACACGAGAGGAAACGTCCTTGCTCATGCTGTAGGGTTGTTGACATGGGAATGGTTGCTCACCATATGTCATGTTCCTTCTTTTAAACCATCAGGGAGTTTTAATTACTCAGACTAGGAAAGACACCAGGACTAAGGGTCCTACGATGTTTTTTGGATCCTCTGAAACTAACAGAACCAGTTAGTGCTTGCTCCAAACAAGCACCGAAATAGCACATTGGCACCCACAGCCTGAAGACAAGGCATTGCTTCTTGAGAAATTATGTTTTTTGACATTTCATCTTCACAGCTAGTTCACGCTGCGCTATATATTAAATATCTATTAACAATAATGTGACACCAAAAGGATTTTAATAAAATGTGAAAAAGTTTAGATCGATACTTAATTAGCTGGGGACCTCTGGCAGACAGTAGAATCAGATGGAGTTGTCAGAGCATAGCGGACTCTTGTATCAAAGCTTGTCATATTTGCATTAGGAAAATTCGGGAAGGGGATGCGATGGGGAGCATGCTGTGCATAGAGGGATCCATCCAGACACCTCTGCGTGGCAACAAGGGAGCAGGGGACTCGCTGGTCTCAGAGGGAGTTGACATAATACGTTCGTTTCATTTCCATATCTCCATCTCTCAATTATTTTTGGCTTTTCAAAAAGGGCATCGGTATACATTAAAGCAAATTATAAAAATCTTGTGGGTCTGCCTAGTGATTGATAATGGTTGATCAAATCATGTCAGAAGTGAAAACAAACAAATCCAGGGAAGATGCCACAGGATGATGCAATAATCTTTGTCTGAAACCCTTTTTATGATGCATCTGATATTTACAGTTCTTTCTTTCTCTTTCTACATGGGTTGTAAATTAACTCAGAAATTAACATTGCAAAAATCAATACTTCATCCTTTGGCCTCTGGGCTTATTTTTTCACCAACAGCTTCTCTGCATAATAAAAGAAAAACAATTCCTTTACTTCATTCTTCATGATTTTTCCTGCTGAACAACTCTGAAGTAGCAGAAGAAGCCACACTCTGTTATTGTTTCATTCTGCAGCAGTAGCCAAAATTTCCCCTGGTCTGTTAGGAGCAGAGCTGGGCAAACAAGAATTTGCAAGTTACACAAAAAGTCATGCCAAGAACTTAATAAAATAGGATGTCCTCATGGCTTTCAGTTTATATGTGATATTATTAGCTGAGACAGCTGAGAATTTTGTGGGAAAATAACTTTTTTTTTTTTAGAAAATACTGTTTTACTGAAGAGGGATCGCTATGTGGGAACAGTTCTAAAGTGGATACTAGAAGCATTAGTAAAAACCAAGTTTGGGACTGGGAATGTCGAGGATGAGGATCCCTCTTAAGGATCCCAACAGTTTGTGGATTATATTCATCTCAGGTAGGCATCTAATAGGAGACATGAGTCCCTGTGTCAGCCTTCCCCACTGAGCAGCCTCCCTCTTACACGTGATGTCCTACCAGCGAACAAAAAGGACCATTTGGAAACCTGGAAATGCTTTCCATGATAGAAAAAAGAGTCCCTTCCACCCCTACTTATATGATAGGCCACCGGAAACATCACAGCCACTTTATCCACAAAGTATTTTTGTGATGAGGCCCATGACCAGCACCAGAGCAGTTTTAATTCTACCCACTGGATTGACACTGGTTTTCAAACAGAAGTGACAACTTGACTACCCCTGAGAAGCACCAGTGGGTCCAGCTCGACCCAGCGCCGTACAGACAGCAAGGCCTGTGCTAAACACACTGGTGGGATGTTCTCCAAGCAGCTTTGGAGTAAAGTCAGTGTGGAGAAACATCCATGGCCCACCAGGACCACATCCATCTAATAAGGAGGGCAGATAGTCGATACAAAAGAAGGTATGAAATGGCAAAGCCCTGCAGACTGCACTTAACGGAATTGTGCTCGGAGCTGCGTATCCACATCTGATCCCCACACACATCTTTATTGATACAGCAAAGAGCTGGGTCTTTGAAAGAGAACTTGAGAGTCACTTTATAAATCATAGGCTAAGTAAATACGAGGAGGCTGCCAAGTGGGAATGTTTACAAACTTTGTAGCTTCCATTGCAAGCTCTGAAATATCAAGAAGAGAGAAGCCTTTCTAAACCCCCTGGCTGGGAAGGCTGCTCGTGCTCCAGGGCACTCTCTGTTTCTTCATTAACTCTTCCAGGGAAGAATAGTTTCCTGGGCACAAGCACATTAAAGAACACATGCTCTAAGCACAGCAGTAAAGAAACAACCTGTGAGCGTGATGGGGCAACCCACATCTGCCCCTTGCCTCTGAAACCGGTCCGGAAGCATCTTCCTGAATTGCAGTGCCAAAGTCTTTTAGATAAACTAAACTTAAGACATCCCGGGTGCATAGGAGCACAGTAGCATGACTTGGGAATTGAGACTGTCTTGATGCTTTTCTTGGGCTATTTCTCTCTCAGGCAGGAGATGTCTCTGTGCTGTCACCTTCCTTGGGACACTCACTGCTTCCCCGTCTTTCGTGCTGTATCTTGGGACCATCTTTCAGAGAGGTTTTCTCCATGTCACCTGTGTGGAATACGGTCACTGATGCCCTTGGGGCTGCAGGAGTGAATGAGTGCGCAGAGCACTACCAGCACGTGGAGGCTGCCTGTGTGAAGGGGGGTTTGAAATGCTGTGAAAAAACACCCAACTTGGGTTAAATCACAGGTAGGGCAGGGGACTCTCATGAGAGTCCAAAGCAGAGTGAGTTACTCCATTCACAATAGGGTATAACCCGATCACCTCTTCTCACAAGAGCTCCAGTGCTGTTCTGGGCGGGAAGCACGAGCGGCGTCGCAGGGAATCTGCGTTTGGGATCCCGAGGGTCTGGGCAGGAGCGTCCTGGTGTGCAGGAGAAGGGACATGCCGGGGTGAAGGAGGGGAGGGCAAAGGGGCAGGAAAGAGGCAATTTGCTGAAGAGCTGCAGAAGTCCTTGTCACTCCAGCAGCAAAGGGAGTTTAGCTGATCCCGAGCATGCGGAGGGAGAGCTCAATGTACAGCACATACTCTTCCATGCAGCAGTTTTCCTGTCTTTTTTTTTTTCCTAAAAGGCACATGGCCATCATTTGCCCACCCAGCTGGGTGGGAAATGTGAACTTACAGAACTCAGTGGCAATTTGAAGCATTTAAAAATATGCACTATTTTTGTTGTTGTTGTTTCTCCGAACACAGAAAAACCTGAGGATCAATCGGCTCATTATATTGCTTTCCCAGAAGCCATGGAGAGGTTTCGGAAGTGCTCACTGAGACGATGCATCAGCAAATTGCTCTGCTTCTGCAATTGTTCAGTGCCTGGTACGGGTGATCTGAAAACAGCACAACAATAACCTCCTCCGTGGAGGATTTACAGCGTTGTGCTGCTTAGCTCCTGCTCGCCTCATGCATCTCTTTAACCCAGCAGGGGTTTGACATAAAAAGTTTTCTTTTTGTTCTCTCACCAGCTGCAGAGGAATAACTTCCTCCAAGCCAAAGCCTGGAAAAGTAGAGCGAGATCTTTCTTTGGCCCCAAAACACTCCATGGTTTTGCTCACTGCAGTTCTACTAATGGAGAAAGACGGGCTGTGCGTGTCTGGCAGCGTCATCCCACTTGCCTCTTTGACGTGATGATGTTCCCTGTTTTCCAGCCAAAGCTTGAGGTGGTCACAGCGGGAGGGGAACCGCGGGACGTGCGGCCGCGTGGGCAGTGCTGGTGTCCTCGGGCCACTGCTCGTGGGGAGAGCACGGCCGCCTTTGCTGAGCCCACGAATCGCCCGGCCACTGAAATGGAGCAATCTGGAGTCACTCCTGGAGCCTGGGTCGGGCTCTGTGCTGGCAGGTAGGGTGTTATTGTGTAAATGTGCAGGTTGCTGCTGCTTGGGAATGCGTGTCCGTGTGTGGACTTTTAGCCTGCTGCAAGTGGGAGGCAGCTCAGCTCACTTCGGCTCTTAGGATCGTCCGTACCGGTGTCACCGGGCAGGCTTTCCATGGCACCATCCACATGCACGGGAGCTCCGAGATCCTTCTGAAGGAGCAGGGAGTTCAGACTCTGGTAGCTCCAGGCAGGGATTGTGGAGCTCTCCACATGTGCGTGAGGTCTTTAGGTTCTGGACACTGCAAATGAAAAGGCAATAATTTCGCTCAGATCTCCATCCAGACTATTCTCCAGATGCAGAATCAGCCCATATAGCTCCAGCCCATCCTTCAGGAGTCAAGCAAAGGCGTAATATATCCCTAAAGCCAGGGAAAGCATCCTGAAGATCCAGGGGTGTGTTGTGAGGGTGTGAGGGACTCGAAACACCGCGGTGGCCGCAGGACGTTTTGCACGGGCCAGCTCTGTGCGCTGTAAAGCAATAGGGGAAAAGTAATAGTCAAAGACAGCTTCATGAAAATGTTTGCACAGTGTAGTGTTATCAGGCCTAAGGACTTGTACTGCTTTGTGCTGGCATTGCTGGGCAGAGAGCTAAGCTAAATACGTGGGAATTGATTCTAGTCTCCAAGTGTTCCTGAATTTTTCCATGCATTGAGCTTTGAGAGCTTGTTTAAAATAAACTGTGAGCACTGAGAGTCAAAGCAAAAGGGCTCAACCGGGGAAGAAGTTGCCTGACTGCAGGGTCAGGGCACTCTCTGAGCAGCCTGGGCTTTTCCTTCCTGATGGATATAGGAAGCATAAAACTTAGCTGCTGCTCCCTCCCCGTTTTTCCAGGACTGAGGAGTCCTCCAGCCTGTTTCCCGGACAGACTCCTATGGACATCTGCACCCTGCCCAGGAAGGGGGACCAGATCTCCTAGTGCTCAAAGCCATTTTCCAGGACCGCAGGGTTTTGTTGTCACCAGGAACAACCCCGTCTCCCTGTTAGGACACGCACGAGTCCGTTGTCACCTCCCTCCCCCGGAGACCTGTTCGTCCCTCCACGCCGGGGTGCAAATCCCACCCGCCGTGCCAAACAGCCTGTTCCTTCAGCGGGCGGTGGGAAAGTTGCATGGACACGTGTGGCTGGCGGAGGAGAGGCCTCCTCTGTGCAGACAGGCGGCCAGCTGTAAGAATTAATACACAGGCAAACAGAGTGGAAGCAATCAGGAGGGAACACGATATCTGGAATGCGTCACAAAGCGAGGGCGAGCAAACAGACTTCCCAATTAAACAACTAGATAGAAATGGAGGGGACTACATAAGAGGAGCGGAGCGGGGAGGGAGGGCCAGCGTCTTTTGAGCTTTTTTCCCTTTGTGTCATCTTTTATACCAGTGGAAAATGCCCGTAAGATGCAAGCAAATCAAAACGGTGACCTTTAATGCTGTTGCAAACAAGGCAGATTGCTGACTCGGGGAGCAGCAGCATCGCAGCTGGGCCGGTTACACCTCTTTAGACCATGTCTTTAGCACGTCTTTGCATGTTGTTCTTGTATCTTGCGGGACAGAATAGAATAAGTCTATAGGGTTAAAGGCTGGCTGGTGCCTCGGCCCGAGAGTTGAGTTCGTACTTGGTTACAGGGTCATTCTTCATAGTAAAAATCTCTTCAGGCTCCAAGTTTGTGCTTGAGGTTGTTTTCGAAAATCCTGTTGTTAAGAGAAAGGGTAAGAGGTTCATAATGCTTCATGCCAATGCTTGTTGGTGTCTGGGAAGACTGCTTCTTTAATGAGCTAACAGCGGGTCAAGGGCTCTTTGAGATATCTTCACTGTAGAATTTCCAATGTTTCCAAGAGAAAAAGAGAGTCTGTGGCATCAGGCTTCGCTCTGAGCTGTGCTCTCCACTTTCTGTTCTCCACATTTGTCGTTTGGGTCGACAACATGAGTCAGCTTTTCGCTACCTCTGTGTCTGCATCTCTCCTTCTTTCCACTGCTGTGATTTCCTGACTCTTGCTTAAATTATTCTGTGCCAGGAGCATATTTGGGCATTTAAAACAAGTTTCACTCTAAAGACAGAAAGACTTAAACCTGAAGGATAAAAGCATCACTGCCTTGAGAGCCAAGAGCCAACTCTCTGTGGCTACAGTGTCGTCCCCTGTGGGAATAGCTGGTTCATTTATTCATTTGTTCATTCATCTTCCTAACAACACGACCAATAAAACCCTCCAGAAGGAACAAGCCCATCTCTATTTGTCATCTTGAAGGCTTTGTTTATAAGGCGTCCTGTCTCTTCCGAGCTGAAGGATTATGGAGCTGAAAGTAAATGTATTCCCCAAACGATACAAAAATGCCAATGAGACAAAATATTGGATAAAAGAGAGGAAAACGGCTCTGTTGTGGCCCACCTCTACCCAGGGCAGCTGATCTTTGCGTGCCTTGATGTAGCCCTGTGCCCTCGCGAGGGGCTGTGACCCTGGAGATCTGCTGTCCCCGTCCTCCCTTTCCCTTCTTCCTTGGCCCCTACTGCCTTCTGCTCCATCCCAGAATTTCCTCTGAGGGAAATTTGCTAAACGTGCCGAGTTACGGCTTGGTTAACTGGAAAGATTCTTCCTGGTATGACACAACGAAGTGCAACCGAAAAGCTGGTTCTCCGGGCTGTACCCTCACTGTTCTGCCCCCGGTCAGAAATGCTCTTCATTAGTATTGACGGGAGAAAAAGAGGGATTTTTTTTTTAGTTGATGCTTGAATAGAAAAAATTTCACGAAATTATTAGTCCGCACTGAATCAAAACATTCTGTCTGCAATGAAAATAAAAAGGAGAAATACTGTTTATTTTTTTTTTCCCAGAGAGGTAACTTTGAAAATGAAGGAGATTTCAAAAGTAAAATCAGTACACTTTGTTTTTAGCCCCTTAATGGACCACCTGATTCTGAAAATATAGAAGCTATGAGTTTCACTCTATCAAGTGCTTTTTTCCAACTCCATTTTTGTGCTTGAAACCATTCAATGAATTAAGTCTGGGTTGTTTTGGTGAATGTGCTATGCCCTGAAACACAGTTCCCAAAATATTATTCTTAACTTTCTTCATCTTTAACCCATCATAGGTTCTCCTGAATCCTTTCCAAATGCTACTGTAATCACATGCTTTTTATACAGCAGTTGTTCATACCCTGCTTCTACCCACTTCTCTCTGTGCTTTATCAGTAGCTACCACTTAAAAAAATATTTTTTGTCAATAGCTATCATTAGTTCCCAGGATACTAATGTGTTTGGGCCACATGGATGGATGAGAGACTCACAAATTGTGGTAAGGAAAATCAGTCATCCAAAACAATAAAAAGTTAGGAGTGCTACTAAGGACTGTAAAATAGCTATAAAATGCATCTAAAGTGGCTGACCTAAAGGCTCAGCTTCAACTGCCTGTGACATTAAAAGGTTTGATGAACCAACCTGATATGAAGATGCAGTTTGGGAGCTATCCTGTTTGTCTGCTGCCAGCAGGCAAGGATGGAATCAGTAGCCCTGGCTCTCCCAGATCATTGTGCATTTCTGGAGAAACTCAAAACGCCTCTGAGATACAGGAATAAATGGGAATACAGGAGTGTGCTTCATCACTGGCCTTTTGCAGTTACTTATCTGGTAAAGGCTGCTGTGTGTGTCCTATTAATTCAGAAAAGGAGCTTCTGAGGTGACCCAGACAGAGTGGCAAAGGCCTAGAGGTAGGAAAAGGCTTTGGACAACCCGGTGTCTCTCTCTGCTCCCAGTTAAGGCTTTTCCCTGGTGCTCCATTTCCTAGGAGCACTATGCTATTTTGTTTGGAAGTGTTGTATGCAAAGCAATTTCCTGCTGAACCCACAGTGTAGAGAGGTGCTCAGAAGACGTTTAAGAATTGGGCTCTCTTTGGAGGTGGCTCTTGGTCTGCTTCCACAGGCCTCAAAGCACGCAGCTTTCTTAACCTTCCCCTTACTTTCCAACACGCTAGTGAAGGCTAATCTCCATTTAACAGCAGCCTTTTTCCCTCCCACCTCTTTCCCACTGTGGCTAGCAGAGAAATGCTGCTTCCCGGGTGGAAAACTGCCCTAAAAGAGAAGCCTGACGAGCTCCAGGATGGAGGGAGCACAAGGATCCAGCTCTGAGCCCCGCGTTGGCTCTGCACAGAAATGAAGGCGACGTCCCCAGCCTCCTCTCGCTCCGTGGTATCCAACAAGCCACCTCCGTTGTCTCCGAGCCCGGCGGTCTGCGGCTCAGGATGGGAAGCGGGAAGTGGGAAGGCAGGACAAAGTGTCATCATTCAGCTCAATCCCTCTTTGGAGCAGCTGGCAGCCTCCGAATCCGCTAACTCAATAAGTGCGGTGCCCTGCAAATCCTCTCCAGGCAATGAGCCCCTTTTACTCAAGAGGTTTATTCAGTTACTCTCCGCTATTTTCAGTAGGGAAGGCATTTTTATTGCAGCAATTCAATAAATTAGCAGGGATTGGTGTCAGTAACCTCCTTGCAACATCAGAAATGCAAAGCTTCATGTGGCACCAATCCCATTATGGGGCTAATGTCATCTACTTCTCCACAGATAACTGTGATAAGGGGTCAAATTTCCTTGGCTGCCTTTGTGAGTGTGCTAAGCTTGTTATCCCCTCCTCATCCCCTCCAGGAGACAGGCATTCACCTCCTAACCTCTTCTGTAATTATTCACTCTCTGTTAGGAGAGCATGGCAGGGCTGGCTCTTGAATTCTACTTAATATGATATTATTTATCTAGTCAATATTCTCCTCGGTGGGCTTCCAATGATGGTTTTCTCTCTGCTGCTTTCTCCCTTCTCTCTCTGCAGTTCTTCCTGCTGTGTAGTCTGACCTTTTAAAGTATTTTAAAGGCCAGAAGGATCCTCCTAAAGAAACAGGACTTACAAGGAAAGAGGATGAGAGGAACATTCTTTGCCTCGTTCTGTTGATTACAGTGAAATGAATTAAATCCCTGAATGCTCCATGCTGAGTTATTGCAACTTGCCTCCCTCTTTCTTCACATTCCCCACTGGTGATAAATATTTTCTTTCTGTTTTTAGGGCTGGATAACTTCAGGTTTCATTTTCAGAAAGCTCCTTTATAAAACACCGCTTTGTTCTGTGTGAAGATTTTTTTTGCTCCAAAAGGTTTAATTTAACATAATCACCATTACACATCTGCAAAGTAAGATGGATATAGTGGAAGATCTTCCTTTGCAGCAACAGGACTGAGCTGCCCTTTGGAAGATGCCTCCTGTTCCTCCATTAACCACAGAAGACACTTGTTCCCTGACTGTCAGACCACTAATGTTAGTGAGGAGAATCCCACCCTCCACATCTTTATATTGGAAACACTCCACCCTCCAAAAAACCACATCACATGGAACTATTGCTGGCTCCGATTCCCCTTGTCTTCCCTTCTAGCCTAGTGATCCCTAATATTTGTGTCTTTGGCTGCATTCCCATCATTTCTCCAGGGGCAGCCGCTGCTCACTGCATACTTAGATTTCACATCGAGCCTCTATGTTAGTTAATCAGCTGGAGATCACTTTCTCTAGCCTCAGAAGCTGTGTTCTTTCCTAAGAAATGGGGAATGCACCAGGAAGGAAACCCTCATTTTTCCCTTGTTACCATCCTATTGCCATTTTAACACCTTCTGCATTTAACAGCATGCTCACAGCCCGGCCTGCAATTTGTGGGAGGGAATGTGAACATATTATCGAAGAGGAGGGTGCCACTATACCCAGTGCTGTCTGTCTATGATGCTAGGAGGTCCCACGTGTCACCGAGCGCTTTGCTGGGACAGGCTGCAGGCCCCTGGGAGCAAAACATCTACTGCACCATTGCCCGGCTTAGCAGAACCTTGGGGTTGGAGCCGTTCCAGAGAAATGTTACTAAGGGATTGCTAGGGCAATGAGAAAGTCTCATTTTTAAAGGTAAAACATCAGAGCTGACAAAGTGCACGGTGCACTCACCCTCACTGATCCTTTCCCGACCGACGTGTAGCCTCCCTGCTTGCCGTGGTGTTAGTCCATGAGCTTTGTAGGTCACTGGAGCCCGGAGTTCAGACTGATGAGCAGTGTTGCCCTTTGTGTCATGGGCTCTAATGAGTTTTCCTTGGCACATAGGAGTTGGCCAAGAGAATCCGAATAAAGAACAGAGGATAAAACCATTTTTATGAAGTGCCTCCAAACCAGCATGCTCTGAAATCACCGCTGGAGCTCCTCTAATTCCATAAACAAGAACTAAAGATGGATCTCAAAATGGCATATGAATATTAACAAATTAATCTTTAGTGCTCCTGACTGCTGTTGTGCTGGGAAGATAGATGGAGAGCTGTCAGGAAAGCTGGCCAGACCTGCATATTAACACCAAACTAATAATAGAACTAAACCCAAAACCTGAGTGTTAACTTGCAATGCTTTAATATAATCATGGCATAGCACAACTTAATATTTTCCTACTTGGCTATATTTTTATAAAATTAAGATATTTTCTCTATCTTCAGTTAATTTTGGAGCCCAAATGCATTCTCAATGACTATCAGAAAGTAAAGACAGTAGGAGGGAGACTGATGTCTCTATAAAGACACTTTGTAGAATGAGATCTTAAACTTACATTGAATGGAGATAGCCTTAAGTGAACCCATCCTTGGTCCTTGCTTTTCCTGTGGACATGGTCTGCCATTCAGAGTGGGAGCTTTCTGGGGAGACCCTACTAGGAGCTGCCAAGGTTACAAAATACGTGATCCCAAGAGCCCAGTTTTTAATTTTCCCTTGGTGTAGATGCTGGCTCTTGTGAAAATGAGAGACCTCTCATTGCAGTGTCACCAGGAGAATTAACACACTGGCTCCTTATCCTTCAACTCAGTTTTTAATGAAGTGCTATGGCATGTGGGGGGAACCTGTGTGTGGGAACAGGAGGCCACGGACAGACTCAGATCTCAGCGTCCACAAATGGGGCTGTTTACGAAAGTGAGATGAAATGAAAGGAAAATAGTGCAGCCATGCCAATAAATGAATGTTCTGTCCTGCTCAGGCTTCCTTTGGGACATGGAGAGGAGGAGGATTGCTAATCAACCAGCTATTTCTCACCATGGATTACTTGCAGTTGCAAAATTGCTCATTTAAAACCACTGTGGAAGCAGAGAGTTTGGACTTGGGTTTGGCTGAGGATATCCTAAATTATGAAGAGATGTCTCTTAAAGAATGTGAAACAGCAACAGCTTGGAAGGGCTGCTCCTACCCAGTCAGTCTTAAAGTCCCTTTTAGATTCCACTGTGCAGATTCCTCTGCTCTAGAAGCTACATGGACCATGTAAAATAAATTCCTATGGTCTGAAAAAGGATCATTAAGCTTCTATCATTGTAGCTCCCCAGGAGCAGAGGAGGACAGCTGTATAAAGCAACACTGCAGGGTTTCTTGTTCATTCTCTAAGCAATGCCAGACAATCCTTTTCTCCAACTACAAATTAAAAGCTGGTTTTCCTATTTACTCTTACCGCAGACCCTGCCTCGGGGCCTCGCAGGTTTATATAGCGGGATCGTTCCTGTCTCCTAATGACCATCCCCATGAGAACCATCCCATGGTGTGGGTTTAGCTGGGGACGTTGCGGCGCGCAGGCCGGCCCCGCTCGCCGTCCTGTGGTTGTGCTGATCGTGCAGCATTGAACAGCCTGAGCACTGGGATCCCAACCTCACGTTTGTGGAGCAATCGCACTAGCTCTACAGCTGTGGCTGCTCCCTGCTGCTTGTTGCTACATTCCCACTGCAGCATCAGAGCCAGAGAAACGGAGCCCCTGGTGCTCCTGGTGCTCTGTTTGACGGTGTGACACCTCCCTGGGTGGCTTTGGTGTAACACTGCTCTCTGGGCTGGCAGAGCCTCCACTGAACAGTGCAGGGCTCATTACACGGGCACAAAGCTCATGGTGCTGCAAGAGGGACAGCTTGTGACACTCCAAGAGACCCTGGGAAGGGCCCTGTGGTCCCTTTGGTGGCTCTGGAGGTGCCTCAGGAGCTCTCAGCGAGATGAGGATGTTTCCAGGACGGATGGCTGGTGCTGGGGCTCACGTCCACCTCTGCTCTTCTCAGCCAGGGGTGGCCAAATCTGTTCAACCCATCGGAGGAGGCAGCTGGGAGAATCCAGCTTAAGAAAGAAACTACTAGTCCTGCATCCTTCCCACTGGCAGAACAGTAGAATACAGGATATTTTGCCTCCTCGATCATGCTTGAAATGTGTCTTGCGACAGTTTATTTCATGCCGTAAGATGTGCTCTTCAGCCAGCAGATGGGAAGCAGACACATTTACCTGTCAACACCCTCTTTCCAAGGAGCAATGGGCTGATGACTGCATTTCATCAAGGCATGAACATAGGGTGAAGGGGAAAAACGGCTTTCATCACTGCTCAGAATAGCAGCTGCTGTCCCGGGCACTGAGGGGGTTCAGTGCTTGCTGCAGTTGTGCTGGGTGGCACAATGATATCTAATATTTGGTCTCAGACACAACGTTAGGCAGGTCCATGGGGTTCACTGTGGGCTAAACACACGTGCAAGACCCAAACGTCACCACAGATTTTGGTATAAAGGAAAACGTGTACTTTATCCAGCCTCTTCTACAGGGTCTAGCTCACGGCTGCATTTGCCAAGTGCTTTATCACACAGGCCTCACAAGATGCCGTTTGCCATTTAATGATGTTCTCCAATCTGTCTTCCTGATGTTGTATCCCCTGGTGCCAAGCATCTTAGAGAGCTTTATAACAATAATCTAAGTGTGGTTGGAAATAAAAATTGCTCTGTTCCCTTTCTGTGCTTGCAAATGTAGTGCCAGGAGCTCTTCAAAAACTTTCCTCATTCTTCTAGTTCATGAAGTGTTTTTCTTCCTGCAGGGAAGGGTACGCTCCAGGCGGACAACAGAATAGAGCAGGATCAATTAGCAAGGAAGCAGCAAAGCTTTTTCTACACTATTTCCTGCCTATGTGTAAACAAATCCTGGAATTAGTATCCTATTTCCAAATTTCCTTTATTGCCCTATGCCCTTTGCCCAAAGATGTAATCTAGGGACGGAAAAACTATCTGAAAGATGGGGAGCATTGAGTGAGACAGAGAGTGGGCTTCGAAGCAGAAATGTAAAAACAAAGCCAGCATCCTGGTCTGCTGCTGGGCAGGCTATGGGAGATGGTGCAATCCAGGGGATTCCCTCCGTCCCAGGAGCTGGAATTACCTTCCAGCCTCATGACAGACAGAAGAGCCAACGTGCAGAAAGGGATAAGATGCTTTAAGAGCTCTGCTATCAGCTACTTCCTTCTCTTGTGTCTCTAACAGTTATAGCAGTGAGCAGGAGTAATGAAATCAATCCAGATTAAGAGCTAGGAAAGCCTGATTCCTTGGCACAATTCTAATAGCTTTGCACCCTCTGCAAGTTGATTGCCCCTCTGTTCTACAAATGCCAACAGCGGAAGGTTTCTAAAGTGCTTTCAACATAAGTATCTCTGGGGTAAATAAATGATTTTAAGAAAGTACTGCTGAGATAGGAGCCCTTGTCAGGTGTTGCGGAGTGGAAAGGGTAGTATGAAGAGCTGTGAGAGACATTGTCCTGTCAGAAAAGGAGGAAGATAACCTGTAATTCAATGGAAGACCACCCAGAATTTGAAGGATGCTGCAATATATAGTTACTTTCTTTCTCCGTGTTTTTGGTGGCCATGGTTCTTGGATTGGACACGGAGTCAAGAGCACCCCGGGCACAAGAGCTTGCAAAGCTGGTCCTAGGCCTAAGCACTGACCTAGCAGTGGGCCTGGGATAGAAGGACTCTGCCTATGGCTGCAATTTATCTTTTAGGATTTTAAGGCATGTGCCAGATGCTGCAGCCAATGCAAGCAGAATGGTGAGGGCAAATGAGAGAAAGCAGCATGGCACGTCATGCACGGCCACTACGAGTTCACTGCAGCACCTCAGTGTGAAAGGAGAGAGGGATTCGGTCTGTGATCTTCTCCAAGCTGGATCCAAGCAGGACACTGCACCAGGGGAGGTCGGTGCTGCTGTCCCTGTGCTGGGGACAGGGGTGCCGGTGCCGCCGTCACCCCGGTTTATGGGCACAACTGACCCGAGTGAATCCCGGTCCCTCGCAGTGCTGTGTGTGCAGCGCAGAGCCCCATGAGGAGGGAAACCTGACATCCCAACGTGGCCATGCCGACTATTCCCGCCGGGCTATTCCCGCTCCCTCCTTCCACACAGGGCATCAAACAAATCCCCCAGTGTCCCCTCACTGGAAGTCTGCCACCATAATTAGTGCCTGGAAACCTTGTTAATCCCACATATATCTTCCTTCTTTTCCATCCCTCGCAGGAAGCGTGAGGACTCCTTGTTTCATTGCCAGGATTAATGCTGGCGTCGGTCCTACTTTGGCCTGAATGCCCTTCTCTGAGAGCGTTCCCTTCCCTCCCAGGAAGGCCGCATGTGGAGGTAGTCAGGTTTTAGTTAATGGCCAAGAGGAGAGAATCTGGCCAGATATATCCGCACTAGTGAGTCTTACACCTGGAAAGGGTCTGAGATCTCCGTTTTTGGGTGTCCAAGGGCCTAGTATTGAGGTTTCAGAGTGCAACAGCATCAGCACAGCCGTTCCAAGGTCTCGGAGGACCGGCACGGCGGTGAGGTGGCCACAATGCCTTCAGCAGGGAGACGTGCTGACAGAGCTTGTCCCTCAGAAGACATCGGAGCTACCAGCGCTCTGAGAGGGCTGCTCTCCCAGACGTGCCCCTTGGTGCCCTCCTCGCGTGATTCCACCTCAATTACACAAATGCCCTCACAGCAGAGCTGGTCTCCACCTTTCTGCCCCTTGGCTGTTGCTGACCCCCTTTCCTTGCCTGCCCTTCAGGCTCACAGCAATGTTCCTCCACGGCGCCTTGACAAACTGCCTAATTTTCATCTTTTCCTCCACATCTCATTAGAGATATTTCTCTTATTGCATGCTGGAGCCCTGCTTGGGGACAATTGTCTGTGTGCACATGTCTGGGAACAGGACATGTGTCTTAGAAGGGTTAAGAAGGCAGCGAGGCCTGCTCCCTCTGGCCACCCTCGGCAGATGAACGTGCTGGTTAATGGACGTGAAGTGCTATTAGTCACCAGCAGCCTGACAGTCTGTCCCAGGACTAAAATGCTTTGCTTGGAGCAGGTAGCTGAGGACAAACTCTTGTCCGAGGATGCAAGGCTACAAACAGGCAGACTCCACAAGATCTGGAAACCCTCTGGAAATGATCTAGGACTGATTTGGGCAGGACTTGGAACTCTTTACCAGGTCTGATTTCTAGATTTACATACAAACAAATGTATTTGATTAGGGGATGCTCAAGCTCAGGCCTGGCATCTGGCAACCCACTCTTGTGGTCCAGCCTTGGTTCACTGTTTGCAGAGCACCCGAAATCAGACCCCAAACTTAAAAGTTAAGTAAGCCAAATACTTTTAGAGAATGGATGTGCAAAGATACATTTTGGAGCATGAGAACTCTGTTGAATTGCGGACTTTGTAACTCCCTGTCCATCACTGAGCGATTTTCTTCCTCTTAACAGGCACAGCATTCATCAAATAGATGTATACTAATGATTAAAAATAGATCTGACCTTTAATCCCCTGCACAAAGTGAACTGTTTGGGAAAACATAGAGATTAGGGGCTATATTTATTTTGTGGACAAGCCTCCTTGACTGCTCTCTGCAAGCAAGAAAGGAGTGTGCACAAACTGCATACAGAGAGCAGTGTGACAGAGGTTATAGGTTAGACAGCACTGAGGAAGCAAAATTACAATGATTCAGAAACAAGAAAACCATCTCCAAAACCTGGCACAATTCTAGAGGTCTGGGTTTATGTGGCCAGTAATACCCAATGTAGTGAAACTTATTTCCCTTGTTCTGTCTGCTAGGGGCACAGCTGAATTTCTAACCTTGTTCCTCCCTTGCAGCGTTGATTTTATGGAACAGTATTTTACATTGCTTAGCTGGCACCTCTGCAGCACTACAGTTCTGCAATAGCTTCTAATTAGCTTTAAAGCAGAATGATAACAACACGGTCCCTATATTTCTTTGTTCCTGCGGAGATCAATGATAATGTTCTTATCTGTGGTGCTCAGGAAACTTGTGTGGGCAGGTCCTATCTCATGGTTAGAGCTGACACAGTTTTAAAGACCATTTCTTACATTGCCATTGCTTGGCGTTCACTGGAACGCTGTGACTCTGTTTTTCAGGGTTTCTCATACGTCAAAACTGTGGCCAGTTTACTGCATGTTCTAAGGCAATTGAAATATCTGTACTGTGTCCAGGTTCAGCAGTCACATACCAGATTCCCACATCTGTGCATATGTCTTATTTATTGCTGCATCACAGAGATTCCAGAAATCCTAGCCAAGATTGTCGCTCCTTTTCTACAAGTTTTCACATTTATGAGGAAACACTTTGTGTTTGCATTGACCACTAAGGATCATACGGCATTTCCAAATCAAGAGAAGGTGAAAAGACACCGGCTCAAAGTTCTACCACATTTTTTTCCTTTTCCTTAGGCTGAGTATCTTCTATCACACCCTGCTGACCCAGCTGGAGGGGCTTGCTATGCATATAAAGCCATGCTATAAACAGAGATATATTGACAAGAGAGAGCTTTTGCTGTCCAGGCATCTGTGCCCTGGGCAAAACCTGCTGCCACTGAAGAGCCCCTCTTGTTTAGGTGTCGTGATGGGGGTCTCAGTGCAGATTTGCCCAAGTGCAGCTCCTTCGTGCCTCTGGCTCCATCTCACTCCTCTGACTCGCAGGAGGGTAAAGTATAAGCTAATGCATGCATGCTATTTTGGGGGATCTTTGTTTTTCCTTGCTTTAGCTCCCTTGGCACACACTGCTATTTTTTCCAGTAATGAGCAGAACTACCCTATACATTTCTCCTTAGAATATATAATTTTAGACCTCATTATGCAATTGTTACCACTCTATATCATTAGCTATGTGAATTGTTTTTCTTAATTAAAAAGCAATACCATCTTTGGCTTCATTTATGGCACTGCAAAGTGATTAGCCCCAGGAGAGGGCTCCTCCAGGGACTGTATGTTGCCCAGCACACATCAGTCCTATCAGTGTATTTCTGCTCTGCAGTTCCATCAGAAACGCACCAAACTGCACCAGCCTTTATGGTGTCGTATGGAGCTGGCTGAGAAATATT
This sequence comes from Tinamus guttatus, assembly GCF_059628265.1. Classification (NCBI taxonomy): domain Eukaryota; kingdom Metazoa; phylum Chordata; class Aves; order Tinamiformes; family Tinamidae; genus Tinamus; species Tinamus guttatus. The sequence continues at coordinate 5,241,032 of NW_028289244.1, read as the reverse complement.
TATCAGAGAGGAGGACAAGGCCGTTTATAACTGCAGCTACAATTACAGCATTGTTACCAATTTAAGGGGGTTGAAATCAGATCAGCAGAAGCAAAGTTACTTCATTATCTTAATATGTTGTGGTGATTTATCTTGTAAAATCACTACGAGACAAGTTTTCTCTTTTCTGACAGAGTGAAAGGATCAGAGATGCACTGCAAATAATGAAATGTTCAGCACTAATCAAGGAAATGTTACAAATTATTTGTGATTTTGACCTGGGGCCAGCAGGTCCCAAATGTTTTGAGGCAAGAAGTCTTTCTCAGCACTTCTCAGGCAGAAGCAAAATTAAAGCTAATGAACACAAATGAGCATGAGCAACATAGCTCAGGGAATAATCCTGCAAATCCCATTTTCCCTATCTGAGTGAGGCAGCAAAGTCCATCAGTGTTTTAGGAAAGGGTCTTCCCTTGCTGGAGCCAGGTACCCAACCCTGTCACCTCCTCCTGCTCTGCACATCTATCTGCATCCTCAGGCTGGGGATTCCCTTGACGTTTGCAAGCTCCTGTGAGGCACCTAGGCCTTGCTGTGACATCTGTGAGCTGTGCTTGGCCAGTGCTGCTGCGCCAGCACTCCCTATGGCCACATCGCTCTGCGGGACACAGCCTGGGGACAAGGCCACGTCTGTCAAAGTCAAGTGCCACCTCAACGCCCTTTGCCATCCTTGTGCCTTTATCCTCCCCAGGCCTCACCCTCCACAGGGTAACACTAAATCAGCCTTATCACTAACGCCGTAAGCTGTGCTTGGTCAGACTGCTGTCTCCTGCTCTGGGCCTGGTGCTAGTGCCCTTTCGAAGGCCAGAAGTTCATCAGCAAAGCCCTTTGCCTTGCAGTTCCCAGTTCAGAGCACACATAGTTTTCCACCATGGATGCAGAGGCCCTTCTTCATCCATGGCCCGAGAGAAAAGAGTTCTCGGGAGTCCTTTGACTTGGCCCTTATCTCACTGAGAGAGGAGTTTATCTGTTCACGTCTTAGCTGAGGAGGGGCAGGATGCTACGTAGCTCCTGACTGGCTCGGGAGCTGGCTGTGATTTTGACCTATACGTGTGGCCTGTCTCACACCCTGTGGCCTCCGGTGGCCCAGCAGCTTCTCAGTTTGGCTTCTCACCTCTCCTCAGGCTGACGGGGTTCCCAAGCAGTCCCCAAATCCAAACACCAGCATCAAGGGCTGCTCTTTCCCGCCCAGCCCCGAGCAGTGAGTGGCTCGTTGGGCTCTGTGGAGAGTGTCCCGTGTGAGCGATGGCTGTGCCCAGTGTGTGTAAACGCCGTCGTCTGTGTAAATGCCATCTGTGTAAGTGCATTGATGTGGGAGCAGAAGAAGACAGTGTGTAAATTTGAGCGTAGGAGGAGGAACAGGAGATGCCTCTGTCCAGGTTTGGTCAGAGTGGCAGAATCTGAGTCATTAGGGACACCCTCGTTAGTACCAACAGTATATCAGAGACAGGTCCTAGTATTATGGAATAGGAGGGAATGTGAATTTGAGTGTCAACATTATTGGGTGTCTTTGAGGAGGGACCCTCCAAGGTGGTGGTAGCTGATACATGGTGCTGAGTATGGTCTCTCCTGCTTCCTGGGGATTGCAGGGCAAGGGAGAAAGGGAAGGCAGGAGGGTATTTGTGCACTGATATCACCCAGGGCAGGAGCCAATGTGAGGGTATTTGTGCACTGATATCACCCAGGGCAGGAGCCAATGTGTGTCATTGACGTCAGATCTGACCCCCAGCAAAGCTGAGTGTCCTGTTACAGTCAAGTAGCTTTTCACTTAGGAGAAACGCCTCTGTGCTGAAGCTGTTACAAATACTGGAGGTCCCAGAAGCAATGGCAGGGTCCTCAAAGGGGGGCAGTGCAGACCTCTGCTAAAATAAAGACAAGATAAAACTTCAAAGCTGGGAGAAGTGATGATCTCGATGTGTTGTGAACTCCAGGGCTAATTTGGACAGCTTCTTTCACTGCCTTTTCACCCTCCCTGCTCTCAGATAACCACTGTTTTAAGAGGCTTAGAAACGTGTGCTAACAAGTCCAAATGGGTGGTTATACTGGGCCTGGAAACGATGATACCACCCTCTGAAAGATGTGTTTGTGCTGTAGTTTTGTCCAAAAAGGCTAGGAACTTCAATCCTAATGCATAGGCAACCGCACCATTTGTTGTTTCTTGTCCCCAGGCATTTTGCTGTGGTGCCCTGTAGAGCTAAGCCAACAGGACAGGAGAGGGTGCTCAAAGCCTGAGTAACCCACTCAGCCCTTTAGATCCCAACGTGGGGCTGTCTATACATCTTAAAATATGATTTCAAGCTCTGGGGGGAAAAGCAGGAGTTTTTGCACAAGGCCAGCGATCGGATTGTGGCGCTCTGGAGTAGGAGTGTCTGCTCAATGAGCAGCTAAGTCAGCCACTTCTCCGTAAAAGAGAATTGTGGTGCTGGGGAAGGGCTTTGAGAGAGAGGAAAGAAAGCCCCTTTTTAGATTGTCCCAAGAAAGAGCATGAGGATTTCTGGAATTGCAGCTCGGAGGTACCCCTAACTCTCAAGCACCTTCTCCATGCCAAGGGGCACGATATCCACTGTAGGGAGTGAAGTGCATTTCACTGCTCCAAACTGCGCTCACTGCTGTCCTTCCTTTTTCTCTTCTTTTGCCTTTTCACCTGAATGCACTTGCAGCCCTTTAAAGGGTCTTTTCCGAGTGAGGAGCGGAGCTGCAGTTTGATGCTGGGCACTGTCCACTGCAGCCTCCTGCCAGCAAATTCAGCAGGGTTATATATAGGCTCTGAGCGAAGGCCGTCGAAGCAGCACTTGGACCCGAGTTCCTCGAACATGGCTGGAAAAATTCCACTTGGCACCAGTGAATTTACCATATGATGTTGCTCGCTTCTGTTTTCATTCGGACAGTAGCTCCAAACTCTATCCTGTAGGATAAGTGCTATTTTTGGGGGTGGCATTTGATATCTTTCTACCTCCTAACTGTTTTTGAAGGGGCTGTCTCCCTCCATCCAGGGACAAAAACAAACTTCCCAGCCTGTTTCACCAGCCCAGCTTCACTGGGGCCGAAATTCTGCAGGACTGATGGCTGGACCATGGGGGCTCTGAGAAGCTGGACGTTCTCTGCCATGTGTCTAAAAACATTCAGCTTAGAAAATCCTTGCTTAGCAGTAGTCAACCCTGGTGCTACTGTAATACCAACCAATTAGAAACAGTGGTTGAAGGTAGATTGCGAAGCCAAGATTAGTATGCACCAGAATATTCATGATCTGCACCAGGTCTTCTCGGTAGCATCCTGTTGGGCAGGACAACTTCATAGACAACTTGCACATTCTGAGCACAAGACTTCTACTTTCTTGTTTTGAGCTGCTGTTTTTCTGTGAAGTTACCTAGAAAGAAGAAACGTGCAGGACTCAGGAGCTCCACATGGCTCCAACATGCCATGCTCCTACATTATCCTGGTGCTACTGATATTTTCAGAGGAAAGGCCTGGCTGGGAAGGCCTGACACCCTTCTCCATTCCCTGATACAAGGAAGCCCAAAAATATACCCGGGTGAATGATTCCCCAGAAGACCATGCTGAAAAGGGCTGTCTGTCCCTCAAAAAGCTAGTCTGAACTCTTCTTTGCAGGGACTATATCTGAAAATAAATTCACTTTCTCCTTTCACTGACCAAATCAGGACAAGGCAGAACCCTCTCTTCCCTCATGCATGTCTGCACAGCAGCCCTCTGCTCCTGCTTACGTGGAAAATAGTACTGGGAAAGCATCTGTGTATTTTTAGCTACTTTTAATATGAAGTAGCAGCTGGAAATGGGGAGGATAGCCAGCACCACGTTACCAGCCAGCCCTTTAGCACTGCTGGGCAGCCCCAGGCCCGCGGGCACTTCGTGATTCAACCCAGGTCTGTGGGGAGCTGGGTGCAGCTGGGCCAACTCTGGGGTAAGGCACTAGCCAGCCAGAATCAGCTGTAAATACTGTGTTTTCCCCACACAAACATCTGAGCTAGAGAGGGTTCGTGTCCCTTCAATCAGTGGCCTCAGCAGTGGGAGTCAATACCTGTGATGTCCTGTGTCACCCAGAGGTGTTCTCTTAACACGGGAGAACGATAAATGAGAGGACAAGGAGAGGGACAGAGTAGCTCCTGCTGTGTCACCCGCAAGAAACAAGAAGAGAAACTGTGCACTACGGCCTGGAAACTGAGACCGTGGCAGGTTTGGAGAAGAAAAAGAAGGGAAAAGAAGTCAGCGAGTGAAACATCCAGATGACTCTGGGATGCAGGGAGAGGTCGACTTGCTATCCTCTTTCACAACACCGTACGTGTTTCTTGTGAATAAAATATCTCCCAATGTGCATGCTATATGGTTTGGAAAGTGGCCGCGACCTCTCTTTGCAGCCAACCTGAGGAGAGGGAGCTGGATGGTGGTGGGAGCTTGTCAGGAGGGTGACACGAACTGGGGACAGGGCTTGTTCTGCTCAGCAGTGCGTCTCCCTGTCAAACAGTAAGTCCCTCTGCAGTGCAGGTACTGCTCTGTGTAGGGGACACACAGATGTGTCCAAGGCCACTTGAATCTTTCTCCCTTGGGGATCTGTAGATGTGTTCTTCTGGCCTTGGGGAGCTCAGGCCACCCTCCCATCCATGGTTAAACCCGTCTTGGGCATGTTCCTCAGCAGTCATTACCACGGCAAACCCACCTTTAGTCTATGACCATCTGTTTTCTAAGTGGAAAGCCACCTAGGCTAAAGGAACTGGAACATAAGGCACTTCTGGATCCCCAGTCACAAGGAGTCTCCTGATGCTACAAAAACTGCACAGCTTTCACTAAGAAACTAAAATCTCCATTCTATTTAAAGACCGTAATAGTCTCATTTTCTTACAAGTCCTCCCTTTGCTTTAAGTGCTTCATGGCACAGCTCTGCCTCCAGAATAATTAAGAAAAGGATGCAACATCATTCCCACTAATGCATCACTTCCCTGATTTCTGCCGGGCTCCTCTGGCTCTCTCCAAAGCAACCCAAACAGGGTGAATCCACCCTTGACACTGGCCTAAAATCATGCTTAACAACCACTTCACAGAAAAGAGAAGAACAGGAACTTTTAATGCAGCGGTTGGGAACTGGCTCACTTCCCAACCCTCTCCATTTTCCTCTGTTTCAATGCAAAAGGTCTGTGAGAGAAACCTTTGCCACCAGGGATTTGTCAGCCTGCCACTTTTATTTCCATATAAATGCCTCCTACAGCCACCAGATTTAGCAGATGGTAGGAATAAGTAATTTCTGAGAGGCAGAAATGCAGAGCAGGCTGGTAATTAGGAAAACGCAGCTGAAAAAACATGCTTTACAGGCAAAACATTTGGCAGTGGAGGGACAGGCTGCACATCTGGCAATGGCAGCAGCAGGTTGACTAACATTCAACTACAGAGAACACCTGGGTGAATGCAACCTGCAGATGGGATTTGGGCTGTATCTCTGGGTAAAGCAGATCTTAGCTAATCTGCACTTCTCAGTGTGTGCTGCTGCCCTGTTGGGAAGGAGCCTGGCTGTGGGACACCAGCTTCTTTTCCAACCTGGAAGCCTGGTTGTAGGTCCCTGCCTACGTCACTCATCTGAACCACATCTGGCAAGTAGTTTAGGGATGAGGTGCACCTCCCTGAGCCTATTCCTGGGACTTGGTTCCGACCCCATCACCAAAATCTTGCATGTCATAATTCCTGACTGCTCTCTAAGGATCATCTCCTCATGTCTCTGCTGAGCTCAATGTAGCCTGCAACTGGCTATGACATTAAGGGCAGCAGAGCTTTCATTGCTGGTAGGAATGTGATGACCATGAAGAACCCAGCTGGACTCCTTATGTTTGTAAAATGATTAGGCTCAACCTGGAAGCTGTTTGGGAGAAAGTAAATGGTATCTGGCTTTACCTTGAAAGGGAAAATGCCCTTTGCCTGTTCTACATGGTACAAGGAAAGTATCCCCAGACACAACACTGAAATGGGCTGGTAAACAGAGCAATCTAAGAGCTAACAGCCACAGTTAATTCTCTTTGCAGTTTCTAGTAGCTGGAGAATCTTTCATCAGGCAGGATATATCCATTCGAGGTAATTTCCTTTATTATTCAAGCCTGTTAATTGCCTGTTCCATTGGTCTCTAATGCAAATCTTTCAAAGTTTAAGACATTTGCAATTTTATAAAGTCATTAGTTTTAATTAATAGATAAAGCTCCTCCATTATTCACAGAATTAACTCCAAGTGAGACGAAGAAGACAGAGCTAATATGTGGCTGTGTGCATTAGGCAGGAAATTCCTCATACGTTCTGTGATTCAAGGTAGAGAAAGGAATTTGGACTTTATTTGGCAAATAAATGGAAATACAGAGCAAAGTGTTCTTGCAAAATTCTATAGGGCTTAAATAACCTCAGATGTGTTATGATTTGCTGCCAAACTGTTTTGTGTTCTCCTCTTTGTATACGTGCAGAAAGAGCGGCCAGTGGGTTAATCTGTGTGTCCACAGGAGGTGGACAGGGTGCGGGCCTGGAGCCTGAGCAAAATGACAGATGACCTCTGTGTCTGGGCTCTGCATGGCCAAATAGGTGACAGGTTGGGCTTTTCTCCACAGAAAAGCGTTCTGGAAATGGAGATGACCTTTCTTTTGGGAGCACTGGTGATCTGGCTCTCTCGCACTCCCCATCTCTACACCCTCACCCTTGGGCTGAGCTGGACTAGGGAACGGATCAGCTTTGCCTTTGAGGCCTGAAGAAACACACAAAGACTTGGAAAGCAAAGAAACAGCTGCAGGATGAGGAGAGGAGGTGGAAAGAGGATGGTTTTACTGAAGATAAAGGACCAGGTGGTCAAAAACATCACCCTCAGCCCCCAAACCTGAAGTTGCTCTTCATAATGAGTATATCTAATACGGGATATGTGGTGGTGCTTCTACATGGTGGTCTCCTCTGGACAGGAACTGGCTGCAGTTTTCTTCTCTTGTGCTCTTTGGTACCTCCAAGAGGCCAGCACAGCCGTATAACTGAGCAGCAAACAACTTCCCCATACCGTGAAAGTTGCTGACCTTTCAGGAATTCAATTCTGCTTTTAAAAGGGGATCTTTCAGACTCTCTTGCAGTGTGGAATGAGAAATCGGGGCTTCTTCAAGTCTGCTGACCTTTTCTGCGAAAAGTTGTGCTTTTTAACAAAAGCATCATTTTACTATCCCCAAAGCACAGCATCAGGAATCCTGTTTCCTCCCTGACCCAGCTAGATTAGTCACCACGTGCTTGATCCCTTGGATGCACAACTGCAGCTGTGACACAAATTGAGGCCCTGGGGGAAAGGCAGAGACACACACAGAGCCTGAAGAGAGCAGCTGAGAGCAGCAGTTCAGCCAAAATCTGCCCGTTTGCTCCTTTGTTCAGTGTAAGGCAGAGATCTAAGAAGGTCCTGAGCATAACCAGGTCTTTGCAGGCTACAGTCCAGCTCTGTGTGTGCACACCCCTCACACGCTGTATTTTTGTCCTTCTTCACTCACTACCTGTGGCAAAGTCTATTTTTCTGCGGAATATCAAGTGCTTTTTCCCCCTCTTCTCAGCCACAGAGGCCATGAGGAGCCTGAAGGAGATGATCTGTCACAAGCAAGACCTCTTTCTGGGAAGTCCATAGGCCAAAACAAAAATCTGCAGACTCTGCTCTGGTGCAGCCTGTTGCATCTTAGCTGGTTGCTCCTCTGTGGCCACTTCTGCGTTGAGACACGGAGTGACACACATCCAGCCTGGCCATCACAGCCTCTTGAGAAGTCCAGTCTCTAAAGCCTGACTTCTGCCCGCTGGTGCCTGCAAATGGGTTAAGGTGGAGTTGATGCCATAGATGATGTCCTAGACGCAGAGACGATGTCCCTCCCCACAGAGACAGCACTTGGCAGGGGAGGCCATGAGGAGGATGGTGCTGGCCTCTTCTCACTGGTGGCCACCGACAGAACTAGAGGAAACGGCCACAAACTGAAGCACCAAAAGTTCCACAGGAACTTCAGGAAAAATTTCTTCCCAGTGAGGGTGCCAGAGCACTGGAACAGGCTGCCCAGAGAGGTTGTGGAGTCTCCTTCTCTGGAGATCTTCAAAACCTGCTTGGACGCAGTCCTGTGCCACGTGCTCTAGGTGACCCTGCGTGTGCAGGGGGATGGACTAGATGACCTCGAGAGGTCCCTTCCAACCTTCAGCATTCCATGATTCTATGACTCTGTGCTCAGTGTTCCCTGGCAGAAGTGTGGCTTTTGCTCCCCTGCAATGTGGACGTGCTCGCGCTTGCTGAGCTGCACTCAGGACCGTGGACCAAAGCAGAGCTCCCTGGGAGCCTCTTTGACAAGGAGCTCTGGAGACCATCTCATGTTGAACGTCCCTGCAACCAAGCAGTCCTGTTGGAAAACAGGACCGTTAAAGTAGCTTTGACACAAACAAGGCAAAAACACCATGTCAGATCATTTTCCTTCAGGCGCTCAAGAACACCGACTGCGAGGAAACCATAAACCTCAAGCAAGGCCTGCAGTCTGTCTGTCCTCCTCGAACGGCTCTGGTGAGAAAGAAGCAGCAAAATTCCAGCCAGGGGCCTCAGCTGGGTGAGCAGACGCATTAGTAGGGCTGGTCTGGACAGCAGAGCATAGCTGGGATCGTTCAAGCAAGAGGAGAAAACAGGGGTAAGTAAGAAAAAGGTTACTATGCGAGGAGGACTCCAGGACCAGGAAACGTGAGCCATGCCACAGCCTGCCAAGAGGCTCTGCCCCTTGCAAAAGCTGCCCTGCAAAGCCCTTTCCCAGCATAAATGTGAACTGAGTCTTCCCTTTCCTTAACAACTGAGAAGATTTTCGGGTCGCTTTAGTATCTTATTGGCTCCAGACAATGAGCAATGATTTTTTGCTGCTGGACACAGCTGAGCTGCTAACAGCAGCACATGATGAGAGTCAGCATCTCTGCAGAAAGGGCTGTTCCCCAGCAGTAACGTTGCGTCCCAGGCTTCAAAGGGAAAGGTCAGAGAGATGAAGGGATGGGGGAGAGGCTCCCGAAAGCCCAAGTGCAGGAGACAGGGTGCTGGCAGGATTCATAGCACCTCGTAACAGTTCGAGAGTCGTTCTCATGGGACACGAGATGGAAAATAAATAAATAAATAAATAAAACACAGTGAAAGGTTGACAAGGATCAAGAGATTGTTCAAGTCATCTCTCAGGACACGGAAATCCAGCCCAAGCAAAGCCATCTGTAAAGAAAACATTTTGGCAAATCATATATGAGACAGAAATCAGAGTATTTGCTCGGCATCAATTTGCACCTTTTAGGATAATCTTTTCAAGTAATAAAGAGATTGTCCAGAATTGAAATAACCAAAAAACAGTGTTACTAACAGCTCATGTCATGATTCAGCAAAGGACACAAGAAAATGTGCAAGGTCCCATGGCAGGCTGAGCTGGGTCCATGCTAGGACAACCTGCCCATGAGCACAGGGCAGTCACCAGGGGCTCACGGGGGATCATGTTGGTGCACAGTTCCATAGTTTTCAGAGGCAAAAGGAACCACAACTATCATGAAGTTTTCAGCACAAGACACTGAATTTCAAACACAGCTTTCAGTTTTGTTTCCTTATATTCTGGTTGTACCGCAAAAGAAGTTTTCAGGATGTGGCCTGCAAAATAACTGAAGTCCTCCAAAGTTTACTGAGAAAGGCAAGTTCACACATTCTTTACAGTAGAGCATGTGCAAAATTCATAAAAGTATTTCTATCTCCACTGGAAAATTTTTAGCTATTCATAAATGAAAACAGTTGAAAAACACTTGGAAAGACATCAAAGTTTAAGTTAAAGACCCAAATGGATATTTTCCTTTTTAGTTGTAAAAGATAAAGTAGCTGAGGCACTGATGGGAAAATCTATCACTCACTAAACAATCTAGAATACTTTATGCCTGTCATTAGGCCTAAGAGTGGCCTGAAATGAAACTGGGCATTAGACCTATGAATGTTATTTGGGCTCAAGTACTATGCAGCCCCTAGATAAGCATGGCATGAGAAGAAAAAACAAGCATCATTTCTGGAAAGGAAGTTCATGCTCCTCTAATCATTATTTGACTATGATGATAAAAGTAAAGATAAATCCTTTGCATTTCAAAAACTAATTTAAATTAGGAAAAGCGTTGATTAGTCTCTAAAGGATGTCAGGGACCCCGAGGGACAAGCAGCACCATGTCATATTGTATGCCAAACAGGAGGTCACATTGGAAGGAATGGATTGAACACCTCGTGCAGTGAGAGCAGGGCTGAATTCTCAATTCACGGTATCCATAAAGGGAATAGATCTGGGCATATGCACACAGCTAAATAAAGAGCAAGGCTCCCTGTGCAGCCGGAGTCTGGAGGGTAAACAAAATGCTCGGATGCCTGAAGGTTGGTGTAGAAAATACTGTGCTGCTATTGTATAACCAGAGGGAGCCCGATCTCTGCAGCTACCCTGCCTCAGGAAGGTACATGTTGCTACAGAAAGGGGACAAACATCTGAAAATGCCTGGAAACTTGCATGTGAAGGCAAGCTGAGTAAGCCAGGACTGTCTGCGAGGACCTTGAGGGCAGTGACAGGCCACAGCTGCCAGTTACTTTGAGGAAAACGAAGAGTTTGACTGCAAGCAGCAGAGATATGCTGGGAACCAATCTAATGCATATTTTCCATAAACACGAGGCAAGAGAATCATCGGCAGAATCAAAGGTTGATACATTTAAAACTGGTTGTATGCTTTTTATATGATTCACAGCTAATCCATGGAACTTGTTGCACGATATCGTAAGGGCCAAGAAGGCTTAAAATGAGCTGATTTCAAGGGCTTCCGCTATGCTTTATCTTCCCAATGAAATTCCTAGTGCTGGGAGTCAGTGGCAGGCCAGGAAAATGCTTCACCTTTCACCAGGAGCCCCCACGGAAAGGTCAGGCCTCAACGAGCCGTTTGTGCCCCATCTGCTGTGACAACTTTCCGCAGAAAGCGCAGGAAAAGCGGTGACTGTTGAGACACTCGAAACGTGCCACTGTCTGAATTATCCAGATGAATCCGTGGAATCGTGTATCTCCACTTTGTTTATCTGGTTTCGCTATAAACACACAATGCATAAAAACCTTCAAACGGCTGGAAACTCTTTCTGAAGAGCGTCCAGCCCGGCCGAGTGTTTGCTGTAATGTGCCCATGGCTGAGTGCTGAGGCGGCTTGGGGACACAGCGTAGGGACAGGAGAGGCCAACTCGGGGCCTGTAAAGTGTTTGTTGTGAGAACGTTCCAGTTATGATTTCTCAGAAGATACCATGGTCTACACGGTATAAAGTTTACAGAGCATCCATTGGTCTCTGCTGGGTACACCTGAATTCTGGAGCCCTCTCCTGGCTCTGGAGCAACTTTTCTGGCATCTGTGGGGAAAACTCAGCGGGGAGAGGGTAAATGGAGCCAACTCTAAAGCAGTGCAGGGCGGTGTGTGAAAGTGTAGAGGGAAGGAGGGAATTGCTGAAGCAGGATGGGAATGGAATTAATGGGATGGGAATTAGTTCACAGCAGACTGGTCATGGCTTCCAATCCACGCTCCTCCAGATGTTTGTCTGATAAAAGGTTCATTCAGATTTCATTTCTTAGCTAAAAGGGCTGATAACAGAGATCTTTATCCTCTAGCCGGCTACTACTCTGATGAGCAAAATAGACAAGCACTGCCAAAGAAGAGCCTGTTCCGTGTTCTATATTTGTAGCTGTGAGAACACAAAGAGATATGCGTTTGGAATATAATTGCCTGATTTCTCAGATGTCCTTTTGCATCTTGGCCTGGCAGACAATTATCCTATCTCCAGATTATTCCAGATGGGCACCCTGAACTTTTGAAGACGGGGACTGATGCTGCAAGCTCTTGCTGCTCCAAAGAAACATGTCCTTGCTATATATTTAATTACTAAAATTCTTACCCTGCAAAGAGGGCAAAGGATGGAGCAGGCTGAACAGCTCTTTGTATCTGAGCGCGAGGAGCCTTGGTAGAGCTCCCTTCTCTTTAAAACACAGATGTGGCTTCCTTTGGGGCATAGAAGGGACAACACTTAGAGGTGCATAATGGAAGTCCTGCACGTGGCAGCTGCCAGAGGCTCTGCAGCCTGGGGAACATGGATGAAGGCCACACATGGGACAACGTCCTCTCCCTGTCCAATGTCCTTCTTGGACATGTAGCCCTTTTTAGGAAAGGAGTTGCCACATCTGAGCCCCAGCAAATAGTGCCATATTCCACGATATCATAATTCCCCCAAGAGGCAAGCAAAGCCTCTTTTCACCACCAAAACTACCTCCAACAGATCCAGACAAACCTCAGAGCAGGAATGTCACAAAGTCCTGGAGCTGTGGCCCAAGAGAAACCTGTTAAGTTTGTTTTTCACTTGCTCCAGCAGCTCCCAGCCCTTTCTACCCTTATTCTTCCCCTTCATTTTATGAGATAAACAACAACTGGAGGAAACTGAACAAATCAAGCCGATGACCCAGATCCAGCAAGAAGGACTGAGCAGTGTGCGGTGGCTACACACACTAAAGCTGAGGGAGCTTTCTGAGCCCACAGCACTGGAGAAGAAGAGGGGTCAGAGCAAATGAGGCTGAAGAATGCTGGTAAGAGGACTAGGTGCCTGCATTGCACAGAGCTGGTTAATAGGGGGTGATCACAAGCTGGACAGGCTGTGAGGAAACATCTCCCTCCTGAAACAGATTTGATGTCTGCTCCTGGTGAGTTTTTTTCCTCTTTGCATGTACAAGGCTCCCTGTTGGAGTGGACAACCACTTCTGTGTCCACATAGAAATGGGGATCAGATGGCGACAGGCAGAAAATCTCTGGTCATGTGGGAGAGGGTTATGAGAGTGCCAAGTTTTGGGAATCCCACCCAAAAAGTGCAAAAGCTGTAGTTGTTCTCCTGACCGTGGCCCTGTGCTGTGCTGGTGCCTAGCTCTGCTGCATGCACCCTCTGAGACTGTACCTCGGCAATTACCATCACTTTTCCATGTGCTGTAAAATTTAGCCCTTTATATGAGACCCTTCATCATCTCAAATTGTGTTTCAGGCCTGAAGGGAGCATCTAAGCACCCAAACTTTGGTGAATTTTTGGCTCCCAAAGCATTCCCAGGGCTCCCTCACCACAAGCCAAAGTTCTGAGCTGCAATCCCTGCGGCTCAGGCCCACCATGCAATTCCACGCAAGCCAAGAAAACAAGGAGAAAAATGGGTGAGAAACACAAATGAGCAGCAAGATTTCAGCAGCAGAAGACAGGGGAAGAAAACACTTCCAATGAATGTACATGGAAAATAGGGCAAAGTGAAAACAGACCCAAAGAAAATGTGAAAAATGGAGTAGGCAGAGAGTTCCCATGAAAACTATTTTTTATACAGGGTACACTTTAGACAGGCTGCATAACAGAGGCTTTCCTCTAGCTAGAAAAACAACTGCAAACCAAATACTGACTCACTCTTGAAAAAAACAAAATTCACACAACTGTAAATTACAGGAGAGGAAGGTCTGTGATTTGCAGGGACAATTGCAAGTGCCAGAAAACCAGTTCATGGGGTGCAGGCAAGGCCTGGCACAGCCCTGGCAGATGCAGGTTTGCGAAGAGTCAGTGAGGAAGAGGAGGGTTTGCACGAGCCCATGAGGCGAAGCAAAGGAAGCGCTGAGCAGCCACAGGGAAACTGTGTCCCTTTCCCCTCTAGGGGTCATGGTGACCTTACAAAACGAGCCTCGTGCAGCCAGGTCGTGGTGTTTTGCTCTCCAAGGGTGAGCTCTGCAAAGCTCCTGGGAGAGCGGCTGCCAAAGGGGAGGTGAACGTGCCTTTTTGGGGTTGGTGTTCAAAGAGGAGCTGTCCCTCCGTGACCTCCCAGCATCTTTGGCTCAGAGAGTCCAGCGCAGGGCCACAAGGATGATCAGGAGCCTGGAACATCTGCCCTATGAGCAGAGGCTGAGGGAGCTGGACCTGTTCAGCTGGAGAAGAGAAGGCTGAGAGGGGACCTGAGCAGTGTCTAGAAGTACCTCAAGGGAGGCAGTGAGGAGGATGGTGCTGGCCTCTTTTCACTGGTGGCCACCGACAGAACTAGAGGAAACGGCCACAAACTGAAGCACCAAAAGTTCCACAGGAACTTAAGGAAAAATTTCTTACCAGTGAGGGTGCCAGAGCACTGGAACAGGCTGCCCAGAGAGGTTGTGGAGTCTCCTTCTCTGGAGATCTTCAAAACCCGCTTGGACGCAGTCCTGTGCCACGTGCTCTAGGTGACCCTGCGTGTGCAGGGGGTTGGACTAGGTGATCCCTAGAGGTCCCTTCCAACCTTGAGCATTCTGTGATTCTATGATTCTATGAAAAGCACAGCAAGGAGCTCGGCGATGCCACTGTGGGAAACCTGCCCTGCTTTGGGCTCCGTGCAGAGCTGCAGCGTTGTGGCAAGCGGCCGCTGCGCTCTGCTTGCCCCCAGTCCCCCTGCAAAGCCAGGCAGGGAGCACAGATGGTCCAGCAGGTTCATCTAAACGAGGGCCCTGGAACAAAATGACAGACACAGGGACACACTCGTAGCATGGAGACACAGGCAGGTGGTGCAGAAATAGGTAACTGCTGCCACAAGGCACTGTGCAAAGGGCCAAGGTTGTGCACTGAGTGTCTGCAATTATGTTTCGGAAGAGTTAGACTGGTTTTCATCGTCGTACCTGTCTTGCTGGAAGCACTGGGTAAAGAGCAGCAGAAATTCCTCCTGTCTGACCCTAGCATAGCGAGTGCTCTCAAAGCCTGGGGACCTGTTGCCAGTATTTTCAGGGTCACTCGTGCCCCTTTGCTGGTGACAGCTATCCTTCCAGGCCTGCAGAGAGTGGCAGGAGGATATATTTTCCATTTAAGTTAAAAAAAATAATCAAATAATCTTGCCATCATGACCAAGAAAGGAGGCAACAGCACAGGGCAAATAAACAATCATTAATGTGTCTCAGAGAGATGTTAATGCTTCATTCCTGAAAAACACAGGCTATCGGTAGTGCAGCAGTGCTGGCTTGGATCCGGGGAAAGGGTGAGAGCTATGGGAGAAGGGACAGAGGAGCAGGGATGTCCCTGTCGCTGCAGCTTACAAGTTCTGGCCATGCAAAGAGACAGCGGGAGCCAGTGAACGTGGAGCCCGGTCCTGCTGGGGAGAGGTGCCAGGAAAGAGGGTGACGGGGGGATGCAGGGTCCTATTCCTGCCTTTCCCTCCCAAATTAACGTGCAGATCCCCAGCTGCACATGGGATGCAACATGCGAGGTTTCAGAGCATGCTCTGTTTCCAGAAGCCCTCTTTGCATCCACTTCTTCCAGGTGACAAGGCCTCCTCAAGCAGTATTTATCCCCTTGGAGATTAAGCAATAAGTAGTGACATCTGTAGCTCTGGTCTCTGTAATGCAAGCCTTACAAAATCCATGCCTTATAAAATCCACCCCAAAAAGATGTGCTGAAATTCCTTCCAAGGCCTTTTTAATATGTAGCTCTCACCTCATTCTCCCAGCTGAGGGGAGTGTAGCACAGACAGGTACTCTGAGTGTGTGTGTGCACGTGCACAGACCAAACGGTGCTTTTTTGGTTAGGTTCAGGTTTCTCTTTTCTGGCCTGGGTGCTGAGGGTAAGTGAAGAGTCTCATTCACTGAACTGTCAGAGAA
Source organism: Tinamus guttatus (assembly GCF_059628265.1). NCBI lineage: Eukaryota > Metazoa > Chordata > Aves > Tinamiformes > Tinamidae > Tinamus > Tinamus guttatus. Next base: position 5,225,342 of record NW_028289244.1, on the reverse strand, counting down.
TCACTTGCTGCCCTAGGTCATTTCTGAGCTATGGTATTCGCACAAGAGGTGCATCTAAGCCCTGGGGATTTTACAGAAAGTTTTGGAAAGGGCAATACTTGGATCATCTTAGAAGGACTATAATACTTTGCCAAAGAGAGGAAAAAAACATGGTCCTAACTCGTAGCATTCATCAAGCATCTCTGCATTTCTCCTAGGACGCTCCTAGGGCCCCTCACTCCTTAAATTCTCTCCCTAGGTCAAACACATTCCTTTTTCTCTGGATTGCAGCGGCCGCTTTTTGGACACGAAACTTCTCACTTCCAGGTCTAAACCCACAGAGCGCTCTTTCCACACCCTGCTCCTTCTCACTTGCAAAGTTGTTATGTTGCAGTGATGGGTGAAGTAATCCCTGTTCATAAATTAAGTTTACAGTGTGCTTTTGGATCTTACAGGATGAAAAATGCTGGAGCAATGTAAGTTATTATATTTTTCCCATCAGTTCAGAGCAGGGAATAAGTCTCCTTTAGGAAAGTCTTCTCCATCGTTGGGAGAATGTCACAAAAAGTGTTTATCAGTGAGTCCAGAGCTATGAATGCAACCCGAGGCAGGCTGAGCTCTGCAGAGCTCCCTGGTGAGATTTAGCAATGAGCAGAGGACCCAAGAAGGGTTGTGCAATGCGGGCAGCTGAGTCCTTAGCTCACTTGTTGTTTGTGGAAGAAAGTAAAGACAGACAAAGCTGCTCTGATGGCTTCTCAAGAGCGGGGCTTTGCCAGGCCCCGCAGCAGACAGCCCGCTTGGTGTTATGGCCCTCCTGTCCCTGGGACAGCAGTGACGATCCCAAGAAACCATGCATGACAGAATGACAGATGAGGAGCTAAACTCAACAGCTTTGTTGCCATAGTGGACGTGTTTGTTTATGTCGCACATTCAGGAAAGCAACTGAGAATGAAAGAAAAATAATATGCTGCAAATATACGGGAGCTGCTGCTGCATGCAGCCCTGGCCACCCCATTTCAGGACACCTGGGGTGGATGGTGTGGAGTGGAGCAGGAAAGGGTGAAGATGGAGGTGGAAAAGCAGGGTCTCTCACACAGTTCTGTGTCTCTTGTTGAGAATGGCCATGCAGGCAAGGCCAAAGAGGCAGGCAGCAAAATAATCCTGTATTAGGTGATAAAACATAATGAAAATATATCAGGATAGCAAAGGCCATCAGAGGCCACAGTTACTAGCTGAGTGCCTTAGCTGAGGAATGTGATAGATCCACATAACTGACAAGTTTGGTTTTGGGGAGCTTTCTTCATAGCAACCAAGGGCTGAATGTTGCACAGCTTTGGAGTATCCAACCTTTCCCTCCCTGTGCAGAGCGCAGGTCACAATCACGGGCACTACTGAGTGGTGGGAGGAGGTGGCTGAAGAAAGACCGAAATAGCCTGAGCACACAGGACTGTGCTTTTTTGTTGTTGTTTTTGTTTTCTTTTCTTTTCCTGGCATCAAAAATGGCTCCGGGAAGCGAAAGGTGGTAAAAAAAACGAGCCTGCAGAGCACAAACACAAAGAGCAAACAAGGAGACGTTTGGTTTCTAACGATGGGAGGCTCATGTTGCTCAAGCACTGACTCATTGCTCCAGCCGGTGAGGGACACATGGTGGAGGTGGCAGATGGCCTCTCTGGACCTTTCCAATTCAAGCAAGTCTATGTAAGGGCTCTGTCCCTCAGGAGGTAGCTTAGAGGATGGTGTGGTAGTATCCACTGCGGTTCCTCCTCCTTAGACCCGGGGTTGCTTGTCGGCATTCTGGAGATGTCTGCACTGCACACTGGCCTCTGGAGGTGGCTTGCAAAGAGGCCCTGCTTGGTTGTGCTGTGGAAGAGCTGTGTCCAGGCACAGTTTGCCCTCCGGAGGAAGGCCTGCCTGCCCCTGCCCACCCCTGGCACAGACTGGATGGGCTGATGGACCGGCTGGGCTTTCTGCAGGCCTCAGCCCTCCGGGCTCCCTGTGTGACGAGCGAAGACCTTTGTGGGATACCATGTTCACAGTTTGCCAGGCACCAAGCCATCTTTGTGCCTCCATAGAGCTGGATCCTCATGCTATGACACTCCTGGAAGGTCTTATTTAAAGCTGTTCTGTAATTCTAATAAGGCCAGCTTCATTCTTTAGGATTGCTCTTTGGAGAACCGTTGTGAGGAGCAATCCCACCATAGGGATGCATAAGTCCTTGCTCATCTGATGGAGAAGTATTCAATAATGATTTAGGCTCTTTTATTTTATTGTTGTTTGTCAGACCAGCATAACTACCTCATTAAAATCAACCCTGCTTTGACAAAGCATTGGCAGGAAGACTGCAGACATCAGCTTTGTCCCTGGGACAACTTAATCTGCCTTCAGGCTCTAGCTGTTATAGAATAGCACAACTCCTGGGTTTAGAGGTGCTCTACAAAAGGTCACAGCCTTTATCAACACCCTACACAGTAGCCCTAGGCTGTTGTGGGAGGGGAAGGGAGTTCCTGCTCCACCAACAGATGTAATTGCTAGTCCCATGCTCCCATTTCACTATGTTTCCCTTCTCTGCCCTGCAAGCTTTCAGGCTGACAGAGTTCTGGACTGGCTGCTCTGCTGAACGTGAATGTCAGTCCATTCTGAACATCCACATAACGACAGAACTGTGGAGGTTGAAGATGGTCTAGTCCATCGACCTGCCCAGGCCAAGCAGTCCTCATCTGGTAGCTCCTGGCATGAAGAGGTACCCCCTGCACCAAGCAAGGCTCCTGTCCCATACCACCCAAATGCAGCATCGTTCCTTTGCATTTGATTCTGCCATGTCCCAGTCTGTCACACAGTGATGGTCTACTGAAACCACAAGGAACTCAAGAATCCTTCCACTGTTTTGCCAACTGATAGACACTAGTGATCATCAGCTGTTAGACTCAGAGCTTGATTTCTACTTAGGCTCCTTGTTCTATCCCGGTCATGCAACACTTTGAAATGAACCCTTCCATATCCAAAAGTCCAGAAATCAGCCAGTTGCATGATAAGATGCTAGAAACTTTTTCCTTAGCTGCTTGATAAAAGTATTTAAGATGTGGTTGCTCATGATATACCTTTATTGAGACTGCTAGGATCAGAAATCTGTGCTGTATCTATGCTCAGAGAGCAAAAGCAGAGAGAAGAAATACAGACTGTGACATCTTCCACCACCAGCCTTCATGATGGATCCTACTGGCCATCTTATTCTCTCCTTAGGTCTTGAGGTACCTCATTAATGCAGTCTCTGAAAGATGATACTGCAAAGGCAGGTGAGCTGTGCTGCTGTGTGTATACAAGATCCGGTACAGACAGCAGCAGGCAGTGCCATCCTCTGTGTGTTTGTGTGCATGTATGTTGGTGTGAACAAGCTCTGCTAAAACTAACCATTAAATGGCCTTGTCTCCTGTATAAAATATTGATGGAGACAAGTAGACATGATCTTGCTAAAGTTCAGCATTGAAAACATTGCTTTTCATTCTCAAGATTGAGAGATCTCCAGAGAAGGAGCCTCCACAGCCTCTCTGGGCAGCCTGTTCCAGGGCTCTGTCACCCTCACAGGGAAGTTCTTCCTCACATGGAGGTGGAACTTCCTGTGTTTCAATTTACACCCGTTATCCCTTGTCCTGTCAAGAGCCACCATGGAGAAGAGCCTGGCCCCATCCTCCATATATTCACCCCTCAAGTACTTGAACATGTTGATCAAATCTCCTCTCAGCCTTCTATTCTCCAGACTAAACAGGCCCAGCCATTCAGCATGTTTGCCGCATCCCCCCAAAATGGCTGACCCATGGCAGGCCACTGTGCAGGGACAGTGTGACGGGAGACAGCGACACTGAAGACTTGGCTGTATCCTATATATACCTCAAAGTCTCGTGATCTTTGATGTTTAGGGACAACAAGGCTGTCTTGAGAGGGACATGGGGCACTGCGTCTGTGCAAACATCTCATGCCCTGAGCACATAGCGAGGCTGCTTGTGTTTGATTTTTGTCCTGCATGGAGGAGGTGGTCAGAGCAAAACTTTTTCTTCCACACACCCCATAATAAATTTATTCAACAGCCTTAACTTCTATGTGTGATTCAAGGCCATTCCCAAGTGGTTAGAGTGTCAGCAAGAAAGAAAGGCTGTGGAAAGATAGTCCCTCATGTTCCATTTTGAAATGTTGCCCTCAACTTTGATGGATTTCTGAGAAAATCTGTGATGTAGAAACTCTGATTTTTTTTTCTCTCTAGAGAAATAAACCCCATTTCGGTCATTACTGTGAAAGTATGAAGAGTTTAGGGACCTCAAGTAGGAGGGAAGTGGGGACATCAGAGGTTCTTCCTTCAGGCTGTCTGAATGAAGAAGGTGAGCAGGGTAAGGACAATACTCTAGAGAACCAAGTCATCTATTTCATAAGGGTTTTTTTGGATGGTGGTAAGAGAGTTCTGCTTTCAAGCACTCTTTGACATTTGTTAAGAACCTTCCCCTTTCTCTGCAAAAATCAAGTTTCCCTGAATATTTAATATTTAATGTAAGCAGGAAGAAGCAGCAATGTACAGTTGGCTTATGATTTCATCAACAATAATTGTTCATATTAGAAAAAAACATGTAACATATGTAGCTTCTCATTAATTATGCAGTAGGTAAAAAATTGCTAGGTAGAGACTAAGCCAAATTTTTTCATTATTCTCATTCACAACAACGTAGAACTAAGATCTGCCAAATCTTTGGGCTTCTTAGGTTTAATTCCTCGGGGGGCAGCATGAGAACATTTCTTAGTGGAAATTTAGAAACAGAATGGGAAAGAACCCTCCATATTCATCACTGATCAAAGAACCTTCAGTACGGTATAATGTAATATATAACACAGAAAGAAACTCGCTGACCATGTAAATGATCATGTCAATGAGGGCACTGAATTCACTGGCCATGATTTCTCCTATCTCTTTTTCTTGCACTCTTTAACCCTAGGTCACCATGTATTTGTGTCAAGGGCTTTCTCCTCTGCCCAGGTTTCTCTCCTGGGTAGTGTTTTAAAGAAAATTTCATTATAAAATCAAACATTCACCTTAACCCAATTACAAATTTTGGGCAAAATGCAGTTGGACATTTTTGGAAGAAACATTTCAACTTGATCTTTCTGAATCACCACTTTTTAATTTAAAAGACTCATTTTTAGAGACTCACTTTTAGAGAAAAAGAATAAAAAAGGCTGAATGCTCCCCAAAAGGAATAAATCTCTTTTTTAAATCTGGTTCATCTTTCTTTGTCATTGCCATTTTGAGAAACAGCTGGGGTAAAAAAGGCAGTTCCATTTAACCCGAACTAATTTCTTATCCTCTGATTTTTCCCATTCACAGAGGAAACTAAAAAGTCTGTTATTCTTACAGCTCTATTTGTAGCACAAGACTTTGCAAATGAGCTGGAAAAGCTCCTTATTCAAACCGTAAGACCATTAGAAATAGCCAGGGGATCTCAGGAAGAATAGCACCGAGGGGCAGCCTCTTGTCTAGAAGCATTTCTCTTCCTCTGCCCTGTAAAATTCTATCATCTCCTGCGAAAGAGTAACACGGTGTCTGGGATACCATCCGTGCCAGGAGGAAGCCTTGGCACTGCAGTGGTGGCCCTGTCTCCCAGCCTGTGACTCCAGTCTGGGTGACTCCAGAACGGCACTCCGTGTTTCCTGACCAGGACATCCAGTACATACAGCCCAGTATACACAGCATTCCTAACACACCATTCTGTAAACGTGTCTGTGCTTCCCAGAAGATATCCACATTCCCAAACAATTCCCCAAATGTGCACTTTTCTTTCTCTCTTTTTTTTTTTTAATAGCTGAAGTGGATTTAACAGTGATTTCACAACCTGTAATAACTAAGTGCTTTTTCCTGTCTGTAATTTGTACTCAGCCATTTAACTGTTGGGATGTTGGACTCACAGAAGGTTTCAACTTCAATTGATTGCAACTGGGGATGCATCAGAGCACCTGAGACACCCTTGCAACGTGGCAATGCCGTGTGCTGCTTTCCCTGTGGAAAACTTGCGGAGAGATGTTACAAACTGATGTGTTACTGGCAATAGAATAGCCAAGGTGGATCCTAGGTCCGTCTCACCTATGCATTGCCTTTCTCTCACTCCCCACCAGCTCAGATTTTCAGCTCCCACCTTTGGGAACATGGCCAGGAGGTCTCTCCAGGGATGAGATGAATGGAGTACTTTATCTCTGGGCTGAGGAATTCTGCCTATTTCTGTCTGGGCATGGGATGGGAGGATGAGGAAGGAATGCTCTCCCAGATCATCCGCTTCAGCATCTTATCTTAGCCACTCCCAAATGAACGTGGAAAAGGCAGGGCACGATAGGGCAGAGGAATCAGGTCAGTGCCTTCTGGGCCAGAGAAATTCCTCTGCAATTCCCTAGATTCCCAGAACATTGCTGCTCCTACTCTGGAGCATCTTTTCCAGTGGGGACAGCGTAAACAAGTCAGCCTTCTCATTACTTCAATGATGGTTTTTATTAGCCTAAATCAGACTGGCATCCTTTTGATGTCTGTCCAAGATGGATTGTATCTCTCCCTTTCAAAAGGCCATTAAGAACTCAGTTCCTGGCCTCTAAATAGAAAGAAAAAAAAATCCTTGTTGATGGATCCTTGTTTTACTGGCAAGCCAGCAGAAGGGAAGCAGCTGGCAAAGTGCAATGAATAGGGGTCAGACTTTCTGCAGTGAGGCTGACTTTTGGGAGGGCAAAGCCCCTGCACTCAGCAATAAAACACCAGCCCCTCTGCAAAACTTCCAGTCCCATGTGGACCTCCTGTACTGATTTGGAACTGCTGAGCTTATTCAGACAGCTGCAAACTCTGCTTCATGTCTGTCCACAGGTGGCTTTCTCACCATTATTTTGGAGTAGAATAAGAAACAAGGCCAGGAGAAAGGAGCAGAAAGATTAAGAGAGGAGGAAGGTGATTGAGATGCTAAACAGGATGGTTAGGTATGGCTACTGGTCCATCCCATCCAATATATTATCCTGTCCCTGGCCAGATGCTTTACAGGAAACCTTGGCAGAGAATGGCTCCCCAAAGTGGGAGATTATTCACCCTCAATAGTATGTATTTTGCTGTATCCAGCTGTGTGCATATGTGTGATTCCTGCGAAGACTCAAGGAGCTACTGCCACTGGCATGTCCTACATGGTAGAAAACTTCCTAGGCTTCTCCTTTCCTCTCCTCTCCCAGGAAAAATGAAATGACAACAGCACCTCGGCCTGGCCAGGAGACTTAGAAGGCAGATGTTAACACCAGGTGCCAGGCCTTGGTCTCTAAGAGATGGTATTGCCTCTGCCCTATGTTCTGCCTGCACAACGTGACACTCGCTGTTGGCCAAGCGCTTGGTCATTATGAGGCGTGAAGCTAATCTTGGCTTCAGTTCCACATTTCAAACTGATGTTCGCAGTGCTGTTGTGTAACCTTGTTTTTTTTTTTAAGATAACTCATTAGATACGGTCATTTCTATTAGTCCTTTCCCTCTTGTTTCTGCTGTCTCCACAAAGCTTGCCCAGGTCACCAAACTAAATCTTAGCAGACAGTGGAAAACAGGGAAGGCTAGTTAGATTTTCAGGAATCTTTCCATGTCTTGAGCACTGCTCTTAATGGACAGTGATAAAGAAATTATGTTTTTTTGAATAATCCAGATTTTTTATCTGGTGCATGTTCCTTTAGGAGCCTTTTCCCTTCAGCCATGCAGAATGCTCATCCTTGAGGAAGCCCTTTTGTAAAAGGGGCTCAAATGCCCACTTGCTTACACCTGGATTCCCATCTCTGGACACAGGTGTTCAGGCTGCACAATGGGCTGGTTCTGATGAGATTCCTGGACCAGTGCTTCCATCTAGGAAAGTTCAGGAGACAGCTTTCCGTGATTGCTGTGTATCAGCAGGTATTGCCCTAGTTTCCCCATCTATAAAATGGAGATAATGACACTCATCTCCTTTTAAATTGTGTTGAGATTTACTGGTAAAAACCGCTATTTGAGAATTCCCTGAATTTCCGAGGAAAGCTGCAACACTTGTACCAAGTGGGAGCTGTGAGACAAGCGCTGTTAGATTTAACTCTGTCATCTGACAGCTTCTCTCATAGTAGCACGGAAGATACCATGAAATCGTCTTAAATTAGACCTTAATGGGATCATTTTACTACAGAGAAATGAATCGCTCCCAAGGAGCCAGGATTTCTCGTGTGTAGGCGCTGAAGAGGTTTGAGTCCGTTCATTACCCCGGGGTGCAGACAGGGAGGTGGCAGTGTGAAATGAGGCAGCAACTGCCTGGCTCTGACGGTGCCTGACATCCAGGTGAGGTGTGAGACTCACCACTTTCATCACTGGCATCCCCAGTGCCAGGGGGGAGGTTATAATTTGCCTCTGTGTTCAAGAGGATGAAATTTGCAGGAATTCTAGGTGTTCGAGCAAGATTAACAACTTTATTTTTATATAGACTAATGTCTCTGATCATTTTGAAAAACTTTCAGTCCTGTATATCCTGCCTGCAGACCTCTGTGTCTGAGGGCTACGAGGATGATTGGGGGCCTGGAACATCTGCCCTATGAGGAGAGGCTGAGGGAGCTGGGCCTGTTCAGCTGGAGAAGAGAAGGCTGAGAGGGGACCTGAGCAGTGTCTAGAGGTACCTCAAGGGAGGCAGTGAGGAGGATGGTGCTGGCCTCTTTTCACTGGTGGCCACCGACAGAACTAGAGGAAACGGCCACAAACTGAAGCACCAAAAGTTCCACAGGAACTTAAGGAAAAATTTCTTACCAGTGAGGGTGCCAGAGCACTGGAACAGGCTGCCCAGAGAGGTTGTGGAGTCTCCTTCTCTGGAGATCTTCAAACCCGCTTGGACGCAGTCCTGTGCCACGTGCTCTAGGTGACCGTGTGTGTGCAGGGGGTTGGACTAGGTGATCTCTAGAGGTCCCTTCCAACCTTCAGCATTCCATGAAATCAGTCACAACTGCACAGGAATATCTGTGCCTCTATTTGCTGCAATTAGCTCAGACGACAAGATGGTTGATGACACACTGCTGCTCTGGAGCCTGGAGAGCACTTGGCACTAGGCTATCCGCAGAGAAAACAGGGAAAAGCTCCCTGGCACTGGGGAAGCTTTCCCCCTCAAGTGTGAAATTACTGCACTGGGGTAATTAAGAAACACATAAATTCATGCTGTAGCTTTGATGTGGAAAGGTAATTCATATTTTCTCTATGTGAAATGCTCCAGGCATACTAATGGCCCTCACGTATAGGTACTGCAGTTAGATTTATTTTTTATTATTGGAATGAAAATGATGGACTGAATTTATCCTGGATCCAAGTCAGTGGCCTGCAATGAGGCTGCTAGAAGCACGATATAGTCCATATTACTTCCAGAAAAAAAAAAAGACATTTCTCATATTTTAGTAAAAAGCTATTTTTCTTTCCTATTTCTTTACCCAGTGTAAGAAAGAAAAATGAAAAATCTTACCTTCCTTTATCTGAATAGACAAAAGTATTTGAGAAATGAAAACTGCTGTGGAACTGGGCATCTTTACGTGTTAAAAAAAAGAAAAAAGAAGAAACGTATTTCTTCTGTTCTGTCTCATTAAATATCAGGAGAGTGAGAAATGCCACCACATTAAGTGTGTTTCCCATCAGCTAACAAACAATCACACAATCAAAGCAGGAATAGAGATGGCAGCAAAAAAGAAACACTTCACTGAAGGCAGCAAGATTTCAGCCCCCATTAGGGCTTTTAGAAAAAAAAAAAAAAAACAAGACAAAAGCCACTTTAATAGCTTATCTGAGCTTTAATGCTAAATGATATTTATTAGGAATTAATGTAAGAAATTAATCTATGGCACAAAATAATTACATGAATTATAGCTAACTGCTATTACTGCTCTTGGTTGGTTAGAATCATAGAACAGTTTAGATTAGAGGGGACTTGAGGAAGGTATCTGGTACTGCCTGCTCAAAGGTTACTTGAAGAAAAGGAGTTCTATAAAACACTATTGTTTCTACACTATCGTGTGGAATATACTGTTGTGTAGCCATAAAAAAAAGACAGAGAAACAGAAGACCTTTTACTACCCAGCTCTTGGTCTACAAAATCAAATCAGTGCTTACAGTCTGATACGGAACAAACTGAGTGAAAATGCTTTCAGTGGAAGAATTACCACTCTTTCCTCAGCTGTAATTCTTCCATATCTCCTCTACCCATAAACCTGATTTAGACTTTTGAGTGTCTCATCCAGCCAAACCAAGCCAGACATGAGGGTGAGAGAAAAAGGAAGGAAGCTCTGCCTTTGCTTGCCTATGTCCACAGCAGAAAACAACTAACCAAGGGCAAAGCGAAGGCCCAGCTTTTGTGAGAGCTGAGCACGTCTGGGTTCAATGATCATTTCTGTTTCTCCTGGAGATCCCTGTTTTTACAGAATCTCTCCTCACCTCATCAGAAAATGAATATAAGTGCATATGAGGTCTTGAGCCTCACGTTGGCGGTCTGGGTAGGTTAATTCTCCTAGGTAGGATGCCCACCTCCTTCCTATCTGCGTTTACTATGAAAGCTGGACTTGTTGATTCATTGCAGAAAGTGAGGGGTACTGATGTTGATATAATAACTTCTAAGCACCCATACAAAAAAACTTTAACCATCACTCTGTCAGAAAAAGTATCCGTCAGCCAGGAATAGTCTGAAGAATTGAACATCTGTAATGCCCAGTAATCTCCCTTCTCAAGCCCAAAGAAATTTCCTGAGCTTACCACTTACTAAGTGGAGGGCATAAGAGTCTTATAAATAAAATGACAGAAAAGTAATATGGTGATTCTGTATGCTGTAAAAAAATATATATATAGACTGAGTGGAATATACAGAAACCTCCTAATGATCTAGAGCTTCAGTTTACTCAGCAGGAAATAGCCTGAAGTACATTTGAAACACTGCATAAGAAAAGATTAGGACTTCACTTATAATCAGGCTGCACTGAAGTTGAACCATAAGTCTTAAAACTGAGATGGGGAATTGTATCAAAGCCATGATTTTATTTTGGAGGGGAGGGTAAGAATGGCCGTGAATTCATATTGCATTGGAAACATGTATAGTTGACTTAACAGATGTCAGAAATGTTCTAGAGGTAAATTCATAGTTTGGAAAAGAATCGTTTCAAAGCAAAATCAATACAAGCAGGTCTGGTAGAAAGATAAAAGCCTTTAGGAACTTGAGAAACCGTTGAGTAGTGTTGTTAAATTGGCATCTAGTGATATTTTGATGTGACGAATGGGGAGAACAAATATACATATGTATGGTGCAGGTTATTTAAGGTGTCAGACGATGCACACATTGTGTGGTATTTTATATATACCACAGACATTTAAAAAAATCAGCTTGTGCCAGCAGAGCCCACACTATTGTATCTGGAAATAGGCCAGTTATTTAGCAGTTTATGTATAGGGATGAACTCTCTTATCTCAGAGAGCACCTGGAGGGTAATGGTCAGTAAATGTTGCCTTATTGATGGCAACTGTTGTCACATTAACAAGAACAGGTGGAATAATAAAACATTTATGTTCATGTTATCTAATAAAAATGTGAACATCTGCAACTTCCATTTGACTTGGCTGACAAATTAAGTTGGCCATAACCCGAACAAAACTTTTAGGGAAAAATTATCTTGTGAAAATCTGTCAAAATTCATAAAGCTCTCTTAGCAAGTAATTTCGACTACTGTATTACCGCATATGCTATTGTATGTTGCTAACAAAAGATGCCTTTTAAATGTCATTTATTAATGTTATAAATCTTAATTATATTACATTTTGTTCTAAAAAACATACATAAAGAAAGAAATGTAATCGAGTCCAACATTTCTTCTTCTATTACAGATTTTTCCAAGTCATAGAGAAATCTTAATTACTGGTCCATCTAGGGTGACACCCAAAGCTCTATGAATGGGAGAATGACCTTTTCCCTAAACAATTTATACGAATGTTGCAATGATGTGCATTGTGGCTAGGAGGGAAAGAAGACACAGAATAAAATCACTTTTTTTCCCCTTTCTTTTCTTATTCAACCAATCTCTGTCCCTTTGCGTTATTCTCAGAGGTGATTGGTTTGGGCTTGGTGAAATATGCCAAAATACCATGGTTTCTCTCTTCATACACCATGGGAACTTGGTTCCTGTTGACAAGTTGCAAGTAATTACCATAAATGCTCTACTTCAAAAACAAAAACACCCTGGTCCCAAACGATTGTTCTGGAAGTTCTTGATGTCCTGAAAAATAAAGGGGAATGGGGCCCAAACTGGCTCGAGCAGAAGCAGCTGCAGTGTTTTAGTCTCCAGGACAGTGTGTCCTACTTTGGAGAGGAGGGGACACTCTTACAGTTAGTCCCATTCCAACATGAACAGTGAAGTGGCAGAGCGGGTCAGTTGAGCTCAGGGTGAACAACACTCCCTGCTCTTAAAGACACTAGTTGTTTTTCAGTGACCAAAGCCAAGACTCAAAGAACTAATTGCTAAAGCCAAGAGCCAAGCTGAGGAACATTCACGGAAACACAGTCCTTCAACATCAGGTGAAGCCACAGAAGTTGTTGGTAGGTCAACAAAAGCAGGTGCTTTTTGTCATGGTTTCTGGGCAAGGGGAATTGACGGTTCAGAGTAGACAAGAGCGGGTGCTCCCAGCTGCCCCAATGGCCTTGCAAGCTCCGATGCTGCCAAGGTGGTGAGAGGGGAATGTTTGTTCTGATGTAACATGAACAGTCTCCAGCCAGAACTGCTTTGTTTTCTACAGATCAGAAACACTCTTCAATTAGGGGAAGGGAGGAAAATTAAAAACAGGAACGTCCAGATCTCAGACAGCTAAAAGAAATTAGCAGCCTCCTCAATTTTGTTAACAGCAGTATCCGAATCACCTTAATTGACTGTGATATTACAGAGATAGGAACTCCACTGGCAGCAGGCTTCCCTGTCCCAGCAACTCTGCAGGGGCCCTTCCATCACCTGAACAGCAAGTTTGGAAGATATGCACTGGTAGTTATGTAGCTCTTGGAAGAAAAATAATGCTCTTGAGAGGCTGCAGACACCTGGATGCAAAACCCCCTGGTTGGGGTTTGCCCAGTGCCTGGAGCTATCGCTCCGGCCGCATTCCTTGGCTCCCACCTCATCCGGGATCTGTGAGCTGCCCCTGCACCGCAGCAGGACGTTAACAGCCTGGTGCTTGGCTGGCTTGGCAGGAGCAATCCCTCAGTATGTGTTAGAGCTTCAGGGTTCCCATCAGGAAGTGTCGAAGAGGGAAGTAATTTTAATATGTGCTCTTACAAGAATCTGCTCTGTTTGGTTTTCAGAGACGATGTGCAGGGCGCTCCAGCCAGCAGCACCCAGTGTCTCATTAAGCAGGTGGCCCTGGAGGCCCCTGTGACGGTGCCACGCTGACCTGACCACCCCTCCATGGGCTCCATCCATGAGGAGCTTCCAATCAGAGACTCCCAATGCAGCTCCCATTTTCTGGAGCTTTGCATTCTGGCATTCATGGCATTCTGAGCTTGTATTACTGCTTTGCTGTCACTCCAGTTATTAATCTTTTCCCATTTGAGGTTTATTGCCATGTATTTTACAGACCAATAAAGATTATCACTTAATTAACTTATAACTAGTGTATTGCTAGGCTTGGAGCCAAATGTTCCATGGTATTCTTCTGAATAAACTCTGAAGTAATTTCTCGATGCATGTTTCTTAAATGTACTTCTGAAGTGCAACCTTTTGTAATAAACTGTATTATAAATAAATAGAACTGCATGATATTCAAGGTGGCGAAACTTTTTGCATGAGCCTGACCTTATCTGACACACAGGGCTCCGGGCATCTGCTATCTTATAACATTGCTCTTTCCAGCCTGTGCCAGAGTTTCTCCCAGGCCTCATCATCTGCACCCTCTTTTAAGAATATGTGAAAAGCAAATGCACATCCTTCCCTGTTCTTGAACATTAACTCTCAAGGACTTCTGTCCTCCCACTAACTCATATTTTCTCAGGAGTACCTTGTGATTTCTCTCGCACTTTCAGGTTCTAATCATTGCAAATGAAATGTTCTCCCTAGCTACTGACTTTTTTGAAGTCAAAAGAGGTAATAAAGCTACAAGAATTGCTGATGAGAATACAGTTCAAAAGATGCCAGAAATTTTGGAGTGTTGGCCGGAATCACTGTATGCTCATGCAACAGACAGTTTCCATCACCTGTTGAAAATGATGCTAGAAATAACTTTCCCTGGGGCGTTACTGATGTCGATACCTAAGAGGATGATACTGATGTCAACAGCCTGGTGAGGGTGCTGGGAGAGGGAAGCACACTCCATGCTAATGTTTTTTGTAGCAGGACTTCTCAGAGAGTCACAAATCAGCCTGGGATTTATTAGGGGATGGGAACTTGGCCTGCTTGCCTAGCTGGGCCTGGTCCCACTGTGGAACTGGCTTCTCTATCTTAAACAAACCACTAAAGAAAGGCAGCATGTCTCATCTTTGCACTGGAAGATGTCCCAGCGCAAGGTCTGTTTGCCTTACTTTGGAAAATGTGGCTTAAAAGGAATTTGTGAAAGGAAGAAGCAAAATAATTGAAGAGTTTGGAGCAGCGTGGAGCTGCCTGGCACCTCCATCTGCCTGGTGGGTCAGGCCATGCTGACACAGGGCTGCTCTTGGCTGGGCCAGCAGGCCCTGCTCAGGGCAAACGCTCGTGAGCAGGGTGAAACCACTGCCCAGAGCTCCCTGTGTGTGAAGAGGACGTGTCCACAGGGAGGGCCTGGTTCTTGTCAAACCAGGCCACCTCGGCTGCCAGACAACGCTGACAACAACCTGCCATCCGCTGCCACCGCCGACAGGGATGGGGACGTGCCACGGGGCTGGGTTCCCTCCACTGTCATTAGGAGCCAAAGCCAGGCCGTGCCACTGCCAAAGAGCACCGTGACTGCAGCCTCGGCCCCCTCGGCACAGCCAGGCGTGGTGGCCGTTGCTCCTGTTTCGTCTTGGCTTGTCCACCCTACACAGAGGGCGGCAACAAACCTCAGTGCTTGTGCCGTGACTGACACCTCGCCAACCCCTGTTTGTGTGGGCAGGTTTCTAACGACTCCTTACACAAGCTAAAAGCTGATCTGAATTCCTCTTGGGCCTGGTCAACATGCAGCCAGGAGACCAGCAGCACTCCCAGCCTGCAGACTCTTGGAGAGGTCCGGCTCTGAGCGGGATGCCATCCCCTGGGAACAGTTCCCATTCCCAGTGCTCTTCAAGAAATGTGACTCATGTATTTGCTCCAGGCAGGTTGTGCCAGCCCGGGCAAGTCTGCATAAGGACAGCTTTGCATAAAGACAGAATGTGGGATTTGGGACTCAAATCCCTCAAAAAAGAGACCTTGCAACTGCAGAGGTAGTTCCGATAACCTCAGCACTTAGAGGATACATGTGCTGATCTCTATGCTTAATTTTAGTGGGCAGTTTTCATTTGCTTAGCCACTCAGTTGGTAACTTCAGTCCCCTGAGGAAAAATTAACAGCTGCTTTGTGTAACACGACCCTTGGAAATATCCAACGGGAATGAGGCTAAGCAGTTTGACCCATCTCCTCCAACATTTCCAGTGTTATCCTTCTAAAAAAAAAAGAAAAAAATATATATCCTCCTCACTTGGCTCTATTTTTAGTTTGAATCCAAGCAGATAAGATCCCTTCTATGGGCTGAGCATGGCTGGGAGGGATATTACAGGTAGACTCAGGCTACTAATGATGGCACAACATCCTCCTCAGGAAAGCAAGAAGCGATTTACCGTAGTTTAGGCTGCTAATTTGGCACTGGTGATCTTATAGTAATGTATGAATTAGGATCAATGTGCTTTCCACCCCTGAACACTACTGCATCCCATAGCAGCTTTCACAGGCTTCATGCTCACACTCACTTGTGAAGGAGACAACGATTCCTCTTGATCTAACATGAATAATTTGTTTTTCATCAGGTCTTCACATTGCTGCTTAATTTATCCAGTCTGTGAGAGAGAACCAACACTGGGCTAGAGAATCCAGTTCCTAACCTGCAGCAATCTCCTCCTTTCTCTGTTCATCACCGCTTCCAGTTAGATATTGCTCAGTAGATTTCCTGACTGCTGTCACATTCTTCCAGTAAAGGTCAATGACTAACAGAGCAATGTCTAATTAGCAGGAATAATGGCTAATTTGAAGATCTGTACAATACCTGTATGATATCTTATGTCCTCCAGCCATTGGACTGAATACTTGTATGAACAGGCCCAGCAGGGTTTCAGCAGGATGACAAAGTAGAGAAAAATGATAAATGCCAATAGGTAGCATTTGAAACATGGATGTCCAAAACTAACATTTTTAATATATATATTTTTGGATCTGGGAGGTAAAGGGTTAGTGGCTGCCTTCTATAGTAGTTATCAGCCAGTATAAGATCAAATCTCTGATGGGAAAAACATTTTGGGATCTTTTTCTTGTCTCTGCATTGGGTCATTTTTGGGCAATCTCCTAAGGCTGCCTCATGGAGAAGTGTGAACCATGCCTGTGAGACAGCCCTGTTTGAACAAACCTGCTGTATCCTCAGTGGGAATGGAGACAACAACTTCCAAGGACAAAGTACATTTCCTATAAAACAGTGCTGTATAATGCCTGCAGTTATACAGAAACTTGAGAAAGCAAGTAGAAAACGGGACAAAGACTGAGGAAGGAGGGAAGATGGAATGCAACATGGAATGGATGGGCTTTTGTACGTCAGTATTTAGGGAAAGCAACTCCAAGCCTGAATGTGGTAGAAGGTTCAGAACAGGCTGTTAGAAATCCAGGATCCAATTTCATCTAGATCTTCCTCCACCAAGATGCTAATTACAGTCAGTGAACTACATCTTACTCAGGGTTTAAAAGAGGAGGTGAAGCTGTGACATGATCATGGTTCACAATTAACCTCAAGAGAAAACTAAACAAACAGCTGATCAATTAAGTAAATATATATATATATATAAAAACAGTGCAAGGAAATGCTGCTGATATTTCTAGAGTAACCAAAGCAAATTAAAATGTAGACCTAAGCAAATACCATCATCTCCAAACTTTTCATTTTCTTGATGGTTTGCATCACATGGGACAATTCACAGTGTAGCCTAAAATTGATTTACTTGTCAAAACCATCTTCTTCACTCAGAAAATGATGTCTCAAGAAAGCCCATGCATAATCCATGATTCCTGCAGAAGGCTAAGGGGACTACAAGCCATTTACACTTTTTTCTTCCCGCTGCTACCTGAAATGGTCTTGACAGGCCTGACAGCCTCCAATCTCTGGCACCAGTGAAGGGCAGCTCTAGCAGGAAAACTTGTCCTGCATGTTTCAGATATCAATGAAATATTATATACCTGACTGTCAGATGTTTGACCTACTGAAAGCCACTTGTTAGACCATTAACTGGCAATTATTATAGGGCATAAAATTGCTCCCTAAAACTTGCGTAAACTACTGTACATCCTGCAGTATGTTCTCCCAAGTAGCAATATCTTAATGATTAAATCAGCAGTATACCTGTGCTTTATTCAGTGTTTGCTGGAGGTGCTCAGCAGTTTGCAGAGATATCCGGAAAATAAAAAGAACGGGTGACAAGTTGTTTTAGCAGTTTTTGCTGCTGAAGGACATCAATGAATGGGTGACAAGTTGTTTTTGCTGCTGGAGGACATCAATGTCTCAGTGCCTCTGTGAGCTCCCAGGGTGGTTGCAGGTCCTGTCCACCCCCTGGAAGTGCTTTGCACTGGCAGCAGGAGCTGCTGCTGCAGTGACACTGCAAAGCTGCTAACGGAGCAGCGGCCAAGCTCCAACAAGCCAGGATTTCTCCCCATTCTTTTGCTCTGATTCCCAGGCATGTGGCAATCAGGCTGGCCCCGGGAGAAATGGCATGTAAATCACTAATTAATGCCTCCCATCTGCACATAATTCAAGGCCATTTGTCCTTTGTGGTGATAGGCAGCGTGGGGCTCCCCAGAGAGATGTTCTATAATCTGTTACTAATCGCAGAGGCTTCAAACCATTAAAAAGGCCGTGCCTGGGACTTGTCCCTGTGCAAACATCAATTACAGTCCCTCTGAGGCCATGGCCTGCAAGGCCACCGTGCTGTGGAACCTTGTGAACACTTGTTCTCAGTCCTGACATACAGCTCCTTTTATTGGTGGTAATGTTATTTAAGGCAACCTTGGTATTCCCCTGCTGTTCAGAGAATTTCATGAGAAATTAGAGAGTTAAGAGAGTTTCATGAGAAAACCCAAAGAGACTAAGACACAGCAAGAAGCAGAAAGCATTACATTTTTCTGGGGACATCATGTAAATAGTTACAACAGTTTGCAGCAGAAAGCCAAGATAGGAAGTTTTGCTCACACTGTTATGGGTATTTCAGAAGGTTGTTGAGATCTGGGCCAGAATTGGAACCCCAGTGTGTTAAGTATCAATCAGATACAGAAGAAATATCAAAGAACTCACTTAATTCTTCATGACAACAGCTTGATGTTGTAGATGAATAAACTCAACCCCCTTAGTTGGTATTAAAGCAGTCATAGCCATTTAAAGACTTTTAATGCTCTGCTATAAAATCGCTGCCTTAAGAATTTCTAAAAATTAAAACAACTAGCAAATCTCACGCGTTTCTGGCTTTAGCTCAGCTTGCTGAGACATTCACATAGCAAGAAACACGTCCCAGCAAGTATAATCTGGGAGAAATCACATTTTTAATTATTCTTGGCATTTCGACGCCTCCTGTTGCCAATGGCCAGCCTGCCGGAAAATGACATCACCTGTGATCACAGCACACTGCCAGCCTGGAGAACCAGTTTGCCAGCTTTCCTACCACCCGGAGGAGCCATCTATGTGTATATTTATCTATCTTTTCAACTTTGGAACGTGAAATTTACCAGCACAGTTTATCTTCTTATAATAAAAGATTCTCTGATCTTATGCCTGCAATCAACTATGGACATAAATTCTCCCAAGCAATCAATTACACATGACAGCATTTAGCATATACAGATAATTTTCCATATATTTAGTATTTTCCCTAGCAAGTGAGAATTTGGAGAGAATTAGAGCTTGTTCACCAGCATAGCTTTTACTAATGCAGCTTGATTGATTTCTTTAATTAGTTGGCAATCATGAGACATTGTATTTAAAAATGTATAAATATCAAAGATTTGAGGGCTCCAGGCTCACGGTGAGATGGAAACATCTTTGCATATTTCCTATCTGGAAGGTTCTTTTGGTCACAGATGAAGTGGTGTTTTATCTCAGTCCCTCTGGACTGGACAAGCCTAAAATTCACTTCTGCCTGCACTGCAAATAAGTTGTAAGCTCAGCTCCTGCACTATGTATATGTGTGAGGGTGAGTTAGTGTTGAAACTATTTCTGCTCCTTCAAATGTATTCAATTTATTTAAAAAATAATAATAAAAAGTCCTGAGAGCTGCAGTGCCTTATTTAATCAGCAGGAACCTAGTTAACAAATGAGAGTGTGTGGTTGAGCCAGCTGCAAAATTCTTGGAAATAAATCACTGATTGCATTGGAAGCAAAATACTCCAAGGAAAATCTGCCCAGAGGAGAGATGCAATCCTGATTCTGCTCAGTCGTCATTAAAAACATAAGAACTGTTTGGATAGTCACCCTTGAAGAATCGTGAGAACGGCGCTATAAATAAAGATGTTGAGCCACATTTCACACTGAAGGCCCATTTCATTTGGAAGCGTTTTAAACGATAAGCTACATTGAAGTGAGGCTTCGTGTGCATCGCTGGAGAATTACTCTCA
Source organism: Tinamus guttatus (assembly GCF_059628265.1). Lineage (NCBI taxonomy): Eukaryota > Metazoa > Chordata > Aves > Tinamiformes > Tinamidae > Tinamus > Tinamus guttatus. Next base: position 5,205,530 of record NW_028289244.1, on the reverse strand, counting down.
CTTACCCCAGACTGTTAATATCACTAGCACTTAAAACTTGTAGCCATTAGTTGTGTTCTATAACCCGTGCAAATGAAACTGAGGAGGATTCAGACAAATGTTTTCAAGCACAAGTGCTGGAAGGAAAGAGCACAGACCTCAGTCTCCAGGGCTGCTGCACTCGTGCAGCTTCCACCAGCTAAACTATGAGTAGTCATGGTGACTGCACCATGACCACGGTTTCTCAGAGAAGCCTCAGGAAAAGCAACCACTCAGGAAATTATTTTATGAGGATTTTTTTTCCATAGGCTGGAAAAATGGAAAATGGGAGTTGCTTTGACAGATGTATTGTTTGATGGGGCAGCCAGGACAAGCTGCATTCCCACCTCCATTTCCCTAGCAATGGTCCTGGATGAAGAAAGGATGGCTGCCTATTTGCTCTGCACCATGAATAGGGTTAGGACAGGGAAAAGGCTGGATACAAGTGCTACAAACTGACCTTGTTCATAGTGATATACATAGAGAGACAGACAACTTCTGTCTGAAGCGATGGAGCAGATCCAAATATTTTTTTCCTATTCTGTATCCTGCCTTTCATATCTCCTGCAAAAAGAATAATGTTTTCTTTACATTTCTGTCTGGAAAAACAATTATCGATGTTAATTGCGCTAACTAGGAGGCTGAAAAGGAGTTGGCCAGGAAGAGCTTTTCTTTGCTCGTAAACAGGAAGACTCAACCTTTCCCGCCATTCTCCATGTTCTGGAGGCAGAGGCGCCATGAGGATTTCAAAGAGATGGAAAACGGGACTTCAGTGTGAAGACCAGCACAATTCTGCAGTTTACACTGTGAAGACCCCCGTCCTTTCCACTCCAGGGACCAGCCGTGTCCTCTTCCTGCTGCAGGGAGCATGGAAAAGCCGTGTGAAGGGATCTATGGACACCTCATCCAGCTCTTTGGAAGCTCTCCAGGTTTTTCTGTAGCCTAGCGACCTACTTTGAGGGGTGACAATACCCACATCTCTTTCCCCTCCCTGCATTGCAGAACTCGAATACACAGAAATATGAGCTAAAATTAGAGCTCTGCACCTCGTACGGCTCCACTGTAGCAAACTGATAGAGAGTCACATTAAAGGGGATGCCCAGGAAGAAAGAAATTCTCAAGAGAAGAGCAAGGCTCTAAAAACATCTTTGTCCAGGTACATCAAATAACTGCTTTGAAACCTACTGTTTCCCCTTGGTAGATCTTGGCCTGTAGGGTCTGGCTTCTTAAACACTTACTTACCAAATGATTTCTGTGGTAAAAAACACTTAAGCTTTCCTGATTAAAAGTCTAGACTTTTGTCCCTCTGCTTAATCCACCACTGCACAAGCCTCCTTGAGAAGGTAATCTCTGCCACTGCATTCTCTGAAAATATGAGAGATGTGTTTGTTTAATCATTTTCACCTTTCTTTGTACTGTAAGACATTGTGCATTTATGTAACTTGTGTTTTGACATTTTGACAGTTTGACTAAAAACACTGGGCACCCTAAATGTCCCCTTGGAATCATTTCAGTGATTTTTTTTCCCCTCTCTTTTCCTATGACAACACGGTAGCTTCAGCTACAACCTGGAGGTTATTTTGGCCAAATATTTCTGTCAGCACAAAGCCACGTCCAGATCTGCAGAGGGCCAGGGCCATGGCAGGCTGGTGCAAGAGCAGATGGTGATGCCACTGCATGCAGGAGTCACTGATGAGGGATGTCCTCAGGGTTTTAAGGTGCTATCTGAATATAAGAACACGGTGCAGGCTTGACGGTCACCGACTTGAAATGCATGCACTGGAAATGTAAGTATGAAATATGAGACTTGGACGCCTGTGTGTAAATTACCCACTACAAGGCATAACTGCAGGTTTGGCTATTTAAGTCTCTTTTTACATCCAGGGGATGCTAGAGAACCTATCCCTGGCTCTTCCCAGGATGCCAGGGGCCAGGACAAGGCTCATGAGGAAGTCATTTCCCCTCATTCTTGTTCACTGGAAAAGGGGAAACATTTATTTCGGCTTCTCTTTAAGGACACAGTAAAAAATCAGGTGGCTCCTGGCTTCAGAAAGCTGAGAGATCCTGAGCTGGCAGTGCCTAGATAGACCATGGGTTATTATATTATATGGGATAAACAAAGCAATTTCTAAACGCTCTGTAAGACAGTACTGCTTTTTAGTGAGCTTTGATTGAGTCTTCTTTAAGACACCCAATTCGTCTCTGTGTCCCTTAATTAAAAGCATAGATGCTTGGTCCAAAGGTTCTAAGGACAAGGCACACATTTTTAAAATTAATTTTCTGTTAGACTCCTTTTTTGGCCAAAAGCGGCTTTTCGTGCTTTCTTCAGTGATTCACTGCGTCCGTTTTCTTTCCTTCCGCAGCGAATTGGCACTGCCAGCCGGCAGCCCAGGAGCCACGCTGACGTCCAGGACATTCCCAGAACGTCCTTCATCAGCCCGGGCCCTGCAAAACAGGAATTGCTGTTGAGGTGTCCCGGGATGGGACACGCCAAGGACCCGAACCTGGCCTGTCCTCAGCAGTGACATTTGGGAGGCAGGATTTGGGAAGTGTTTTTGGGGTCAGTGGGAACAGAGAGAGCAGAGCTGTAGGAGAGGGTTTGTACTGAAGTGCTGTAGCAGAGAAGGGGTATTTAAAAATAAAACAGGCAGCGGGTGGCTGGGCTGGCAGATGGTGCTGCAAGGCCCAGGTCAACAGGGTGCCACCTATTTTCACTGTTTTCAAGAGCTCACAGGCACCATTTTGAGTCTTGGCCAGATTGTAACAGAAACAAATTCCCATCATCTGAGGCTATTTGGCCCTTTGCATCCTCCATCCTCCTGCTTGAGTCCAAGGCTTTTGAAGGATGGTCTGGAGAATACAACAAAGAGATAATACTCATCTCAGGGGAAGTGATGGAGCAAAAGGCTGTTTATACAACCAGTAGCTAAGGACATGCCCTCGTTGTGTCTTTTGAGCGAGTGTGGATGGCTCCAAGGGCTGGAATTTCAACCAGCACTTGCTGAATAGAGCAACAGAAGTGTCCTGGCACCGATGGGAGATGCCTGCCCGCAAATGGCAAAGCGACTTGCCACCGACCAGCTGAGATTCATTGTGCACTTGCTGGGAGTCGCTGTCAGAGACCTTCTTCATTTTATCCGCCTTTTACTTCCTTTCCTGAACTTGGGAAACTCTGAGAAAAGCTGGTGCCAGCAGTGCCTTCCACCTGCATTAAACAGGGCTCAGCTGCTGCCTCCCTGCCTGCAGACCCGGTGTCACTTGGGGCACTCTGTACCCTGGTGCTGAGACCCTCTCCTGCATGAGGGTCCAGCACCAGCAGTGGCTGCAGTGCTGCCCTCCAGCCACACAAAGCTGGATTATTGCTCTATATTCCTTTTCACTGAGGCACGGTGAGGGCTGTGCCCTCCATTTTACCCCTTCGTTTTCCAAAATTCCCTGCTCTTACACCTGAGCAGCCCTGGGGGGGCATAGAACACGCTGAGGCAACAAGGCAGCCTTGCAGCTATTCAGCATCTTAAAACATTCCATACCTTTCAAATTCGTATTTCTGGAATAACAGCTACAAAAAATGTACAAGTTTTTGAAGCTGGACTTGCTATGCTTATTTTCACTCTTAAACCAAGGCAGAAATGGACCCCAGATCTTCAGAAAATGGGCAACTTCCTCAATGGCTTGTCCTACCATGAATCCTTAGCTCACTGACTGTCCCACAGGAGAGACACAAGATCATTCTCTGCATATAGGACTTCAGCTCCCCACAGCCACAAGTTTCTAAAAACATCTGGAAGGGAGAACAGAGATTTTTCTTGCAAAATCTTTTGAATGCATGGTTCCCTTCAGCAGCCTTTCAGCATCGGAGACTGTTGCAGAATGGGTTGGTGATGCAGATATTTTCCAACAGCTTTCCAAACCATTGGAGCCAGGAAATCAGTCCGCAGCCTCAGCTGCTGCACAGACATCTCACTTGTACACAGGAAAATTCACAGCAAGTTCATTTTTGATTGCACTCCTATTCAGTCTATATGTGGGCTCAAGTTACTCATGTCAGTCCAAAGACAGACTCAAATCTTGGTATTATTCATGGAACATTTGGGAAACAAATGCATTAACATCAAATTCATGTGCCCAGGCTCAGGCATCAAGAAAATCTTTCTTGGACCATTAGAAATGGGATTATGATTTGAATGCTTCTGCGACTATCATGATAGACAGATAAGAAGCACCAAGGACTTCACTCCTTAAGAAGTTTCCGGAACTAGCAATCAGCTTCCAAGGTTTTTGCTGAATTCTTTACAGTTTTGAAAGAAGCTAACTCATTGCTGCAGCTGAAGCCTTAGGAGAGATTCAAGAAGGCCATAAAGGGTGAATGTGGAGTAATTTAACTGGAGCTTACAGTTACTGCACGCTTCATCAGCAGCCATGGGAAGAACAGGTAAGGGATTTCAGATTGAAAGGTTTATTTACTTCCTGAGGTTTTTAGACCCAGAGCTCATATTACAGTCTAATCCTCCTTCAAATGTGTTCTGTCCCAGGAAAAAAAAAAAAAAAAAAAAAAAACACTAAACAACAACAACAACAAAGGTCTTTCCTTTGCATGAAATACAATGTACTTGCAAAAAACTGAGCTCACCTAGAGAGCCAGAGACATACTCAAACAATCTGAGGATTCACATGAAATCCCGTCTAAGAGAGGTCTCCAGCAAGTCTTTCAAAACCAGTCGGAGACTTTCCTTCGACTTCATCAAGTTTTGGAAAACCCGTAACACAGCGAGGAATCTTGGCCTTCCTAAAATGCTAAGACTCCTGAAGTGGATGCCTTGGTTTTCCTTGGAGATTAGACATGAGCCTGATCTAGGTGACCTTTGCTGGCCCTTTCTTTACCATATTAACCGTTTCTTATTCCGTTTGGAGAGCAGACAGAGCATTCTTAAGAAGTGCTGCTTGTGGGAACCTGCCTAGGGATGCAATAGGTGCTGATAGCACAAGGGAAGTGAGCTGCTTGCTGCAAAACAGCCACTCTGACCAAACCAATGAGACACGCAGGGAGAAAATCAAGGCATTTTATATCAAATTGACACACATTTGTGAAATGGGAGCTGGAAAAAGTTTGCGGTGCCTTTGGTTATCCTGCAGGTCTAGTGACGAGGTTGATTTGTATCACTGCAGCTGTGATGGAGATGTCTGCCACTGCCAAACGCCAAAGCATCATTTCCATGAGCATTAACGATCATGAATGTTACGAAACCCTCCTCCTTCCCACTTCCCCAGGAATAAACATCAGCAGTCACATAACTTCTGTTGTTTCTTTGTGTCTTCTCATGGCTAATTTAAGAGGTCAAATAGAACACAGTAATTGTATACACCTTCCCCGAGATACCAACGTCACTGCAGGAGCCAGACATTCAAGGCTATTTATAGGACCTACCCAGGGAGAGGAGAGGGCAGGAGGGTTTATTTTAAAGGAAAATAGGCATGGACGATCAGAAATGTTTGGGGAAAGCTCTGTCCCCTGCAAAGGCCAAGCAGCCCCAGCATGTTTTTGTCATTAGACCTCCTAGAAAGGGGTTATCAAAGAAGAGAGCTTCTTTCTAAGATCTCTATCAAACTTGTTTCCCAAAGACTGTGGTGAGAGGTGGCAGGGGGGAAATACGTCCCAATAATTTGTTTGGAAAGTACCACACATTCACATAAACTTCTCCCTGGAGTCTCATGTTCCCGGAGCTTGTACAGCTGCCTGACTATAAAATAATACGGAGATGCAAAGAGGAGCATTCCAGCTTCTGGCATGAGAACAGACAGCACTGCTTAGCGTCCCGTTTCAGATAAGAATGAAAGGTCTAATCGATGTGAACAACAGTGAGAAAGCTGGGCCCTTGGAAGCCTTCCTAATAAAATGGAAGCAATTCCCACTTGAGGAGATCTGGTCTGCTGCCAGGCAGATGTACAGGACTTACTCAGGCTGCTCTCCATAACCCAGCTGTGATTTCCAAGCCTCATAATCACTGCAAATGCAGGCAGTGCTTTTCCAGGTGGTGTCCCCAGCACTGTACCTACATTCCAAGGAGGTCCCAGTCCAAGCCAGCATGATGCAAGAGAAGGGATCACAGCATGGAGCTGAAAAGAGATGAACTATATGGTCATCTAAACAGCACAAGTGCAGGAACCAAGGAGACAAGGAGCTCTAGTTATTAGAGGAAGGAGAAGCAAAGTGCCTGAGTCCTCTTACAAACCACTCTAATTAACAACCATGTGGCTGGCAGTGGCATTATCCAAAAGACATTTAAGGCCAGCAGATAGCATTGAAGTTGGTAAAGAGCAGGCCTAGGGTCCCCTGTAGTCATAGGCAGTGAAAAGAGACTTTACACTGCCCAAACTTGCAGGGTGAAGAGCATTACGTTGTCTTGCAGGGAGATGCCAGGCAACCCGAGAGCTGCACGAAAGGAAATGTGCCTTTTGCCAAAATAAAGCCGGAGGGGGCCCCTTGTTACCTCTCTGTCATTAGCATTTTTGACTTCAAAGTTTCATGCTGCTCCCAGCGCTGTTTGTTGCTGGTTTCATGGTGGCCGCGAGCCAGATCTGAGACTTGGAAAAAAAAATGCATTTTCTTGTTCATATGAAAACCTGTCTCAGTATGCTGCAAAAGGAGCACCTACAAAACTGTGGTCTAGAAAGGCAAAATATGAAGAGGGGTGAGCTTCCAAATGCATCAACAGCTCTTACAGGCATGTGTTTGCTTTGGAAACCAACCCATATGAAACTTTATTTTTTCATCGCATTTCAGAAAGTAACAAAGTCACCTGAGCACTTAGTACAGCGACCCCAAATATATTAAAATTCTGGGCTGCAAGTGCTCAAATTACCAATATGTTTTCAGAAAATAGTACCTTAAAGCCATTCTGCACAATTTTACTCAATCTGAACATAGAGAAGAAAAATTTGGAGGGTCACAGTTGAAAAAACAGTGCCGTTTCAGAATGGACTTGCTCAGAGAGAAGTCTGGAAGTCAGAATTGTTTGTATACATATACGGATATATATAAACCCTGGCCTATTATATTCACAAATAAAGGAACATATTTGTATTTATTAAACCCTGGCCCAATATTATCAGTGATGCGGAGTCTAGTTGGAGGTCTGTAGCTCGCGGGGTCCCCCAGGGGTCAGTCCTTGGTCCAGTCCTGTTCTATTTATTCCTCAATGACCTGGATGAAGGCACAGAGTGGCTATCCGATACTCCAGAGGGCTGCACTGCCATCCAAAGGGACCTGGACAGTCTGGACAACTGGGCGGTGAAAAACCTCATGCAATTCAACAAGGCCAAGTGCAGGGTTCTGCACCTGGGGAGGAATAACCCCAGACACCAGTACAGGCTGGGGACCGACCTTCTGGAGAGCAGCTCTGCAGAGAGGGACCTGGGTGTCATGGTGGATGACAAGGTGACCATGAGGCAGCAGTTGTCCTCGTGGCCAAGAAGGCCAATGGGATCCTGGGGTGCATTAAGAAGAGCGTCTCCAGCAGGTCGAGGGAGGTGATCCTGCCCCTCTACTCAGCCCTGGTGAGGCCACATCTGGAGTATTGTGTCCAGTTCTGGGCCACACAGTACAAGAGGGATGTGGAGCTGCTGGAGAGAGTTCAGCGCAGGGCTACAAGGATGATCAGGGGCCTGGAACATCTGCCCTATGAGGAGAGGCTGAGGGAGCTGGGCCTGTTCAGCTGGAGAAGAGAAGGCTGAGAGGGGACCTGAGCAGTGTCTAGAAGTACCTCAAGGGAGGCAGTGAGGAGGATGGGGCCGGCCTCTTTTCACTGGTGGCCACCAACAGCACTAGAGGTAATGGCCACAAGCTGAAACACCAAAAGTTCCACAGGAACTTAAGGACAAATTTCCTAACAGTGAGGGTGCCAGAGCACTGGAACAGGCTGCCCAGAGAGGTTGTGGAGTCTCCTTCTCTGGACATCTTCAAACCCACTTGGACGCAGTCCTGTGCCACGTGCTCTAGGTGACCCTGCGTGTGCAGGGGTTGGACTAGATGATCCCTAGAGGTCCCTTCCAACCTTGAGCATTCCATGATTCTATGATTATATTCACAAACAAAAAAAATTTAAACTGCTGCCACTCTTAGGCTGATGCTATTACCAAGAATCAGGATGACAGCCACATGGTAACGTATACTTGTTTGAAATGTTTATTAATGATATCATTAATTATCAATTTTCTCAAACGGGTGCCTGCTGCATGGTATTCAGGAGTTGCTGCCTGAAATGTTTAACATAGCCAAAGCAGCAAACCACAGCTTTCACAGAGGCTGAAGCCAATGCTCTTAGCCTTAGACACGCAATTTGCTGCGTGTGCTTTTCCTGTGGGTTACCTCAGCTCGGCTGATGCACATTAACTTGAGCTGCAACGATCTGCCCATGTGCCAGAGGGGTTTGAATCATCAGTTTGGGCTATGCATGTGGGAGTGCAGAAAGACCAAGCTGCTCCTAGCCTTGTTTTCTTCTGGTGAATCTTAGTTTTGGGCTGCACTTCACAGGTATTACATTAACCCCAGCTTGCCATGCCGCTCCTGTTCCCTGCTGCAGAACGCTCACCCCTGCAGTGGTGCAGGGCAGGCAGCGGGAGCTCTGATGAGGGTTTGTGCCCTGCAGAGGAACCATTGATGCTGCAGAGACCCTGTCCGGCTGCGCTCAGGGACCTGTGCCCGTGCTAACAGTGTCAGCGACCACAGGTGAGCTGAGCAACCGGTGCATAATGTTATTTGCTGCAGCCCGGCTGCGTGTGCTCTGTGCTATTTCCCTTCAGCGCTGTCAGCGTTTACACCCCAGCAGCAAGGGTATCAATCCAGGTTGCAGAAACCAGCCAGAGAAACGGAGTAAATACCTCGATGGTTAGCTCACCCTGCATACCCGGGGCATGCATCCATGCTGCATCACCTTGTCTCGTAGCCCACGTTAGCACCAGCCCAGCAGCAGTCACTGTCACTGCACTCACTGCTGGCCAAGGGGCCCTGACGGCGGCTTCCTCTGCTCAGGAGGGTAAGTTCAAGTTGCACAGAGAGCTCCAGGTCCTGCACTGTGCGCCGAGCCCATGCACAGACCCTGCTGCATCAGGGGAGCTGGCGAAGGACCACATCAACCCTCTCAGAACTGTGTGAAAAAATCCTCAACAGGTTAAAGGTTGCTCAATCAGTCAAGTTTATTCCCCATGGCACCTTTGGAAAGGAGGGCCTGACGTGATCTACCTCTGGTTAGATCCCATACAGACTGCCGTTAAAATGACAAGTCCAGATGGGCTGTGTCTCCCCATTTCCAGCCCTCTTATAGCCAAGAAGGTGCTAAGCTGCTTGTTGTCTCTGAAATACCATCTCTTGTCCCAAGAACCTTACATGGGAATTGTACGCCAGCTATTCCTAACTATTTATTTCTAGGCATAGCTCTCTTCTGTAAATTAAAAAAAGCTTGGTCTGAAGATTATTTTTGTGTCCTAATTCAAATAAGCACACACATACAAAGGAAGGCTTACACACTAAAAATACAACATCCTTCAGGGCTTCAGCTCCTCCAAGTGCAGTGTGTGATTGGCACAACCCCCCAGAAGAAAAGTTAAAACAAGCACCCGCTCCACTCTGCAGAGCATCCGGCCTCTCTCCAGCTGTTGCCAGTCGACACTTCCACTGATAGCAGAGATGGGAAAACCAAAATAGCCCAATCCTGAATTCAGCCAATGCTGGCAGCCTCCTTCAATCAGCCCCAGGCCATTTTGTCACCCCAGCCCTGTGGGATGTAAAAGGGGGCTTTGAGGAAGGCACTGCTGGGGGGTCTGACTCAGGTTTAGCTGAGAAAACTCAATACAGTGCCACAAGGCATTGGTGCCTGAAGTCTCTCTAGAGGAGGTGGTAACCACTTATATCTGCACAACTAGCACTTGGAAAGCTCATGAGTCAGAGGTGTGAGTGAATGTGAAAATACTTTGTGAGCACAGCTTTGTTAATGCAAACACTCCCTCTCTTACATTCTTAGGGGATGATTTTTTTTTTTAATAACATCTAAATGAGGCAGCCAGCTCCCATTCACACCTCTATTCTTCTGCAGCTTTCGCCATGGTATATATTCCATTTTCTTGTTGAAAATATGCAGGGTTTTTTTGCATGATGTGCATTTACCTGCCTTGCTTAGGAATCAAGGGAAGTTAGAAGAGATCTGCAATTGGAAAAGCAGGTCAACGAGACTTAAATAATAATGGCATCTTCTCAACAAAATAAAGTTAGAAAGGATATGTAAAGATCTCAGAGTTAAGTATTTAAGGCTCCTCTATTTCCATAGAGGTGAACAAAACTGTGGCAGCAGGAAGAGCAGGCTTCTGAAATCCCTTCAGGAGATATTGCATGTGTCAAGGCTTGGCTTGGATTCGTATTTATGTGAACACCCACATGAGAAGCACGAGAGCTGCCTTTGCAAGCTTCCAGAATGAAGCTGCTTTCCTTACCAAGCTCTAATTAGTGAAATTTCTCAAAAGCAACACAGTAAACTACCCAAGCTAAACTCAGTCCACAGAAACCAGCCCATAGGTGCTAACACATGGCAAAATACTGTGCATCAGTATCTGGGTGTCGCTGAATTTAAGGATTAGCTGAGATCATCTCCACAGGCACCTGGGAGATGTTTTGTGAATGGTACCTGTGAGAACCATCTAGGAGTGACTCAGCCAAACAGCTTAAAATTTTCTTTAGAAACATTCCTATGTTTCCCCACCTATTTAAAATGTTGCTTTAATACCTTAAAGCAAACCTGTCCAACCGTTCTGAATCACTGCTGCAATGCCAGCTCCCAGCAAGTTGGGGCCATCCCTAGTTTGCATCAAATAGACCAATTGCTCTCATTTTCACCCCCTGAAGATGTGAGAATGGTCCCAGAAATCTGCGCTAACTATATCCAAACCTGTGGGAAAAGCACTGCAGGCCAAAAATGTCACTTCTGGTGTCACTAGGCCTACTGTTGACAGCAGGACAAGAAACAGAGCATTGTTGAAGATGCTGAAACAGTAATTTTAATTTCCTATTCTGTTAAGTCTTTCTTCAGTCCTTTTGTGGGTTTGTGCCCAACAGTTCAACAGTCAGCTGTCCAAAAACATGGCATGAACGTAGAAATGGTCTTTTTGTTTTGTTTTGCTTTAAGCCTGCCTGTTTAACTGGAAATCTAAGAAATCTTTTTCTAATGCCAAATAACCGAGGCTGCAGTGATTTATGGAACGTTATTTCTTCCTCCACCCATGTGTTCCATCTGTGTTTGTTGCTCCTGGTCATGCTGCCCTCACTGAGCTTCAGACCAATTTTGACTTTGTTAAAACTTTAGGTCACCCATCCAGGAAGGGTTTTGATTGTCTCAAGCTGTGGTCCTCATCGTTCACTATCTCAAAACAACAGCACCAAGTGAGCAGAGTACTGCAGGCAGCCTCACGTTTTGTTCTATCAATCAGCCTAAATTTTAACCTTTTTTATTTCCTGTAGCCATGATCACACACCTCCTGGTCCTGCATCCAATGTGTTTTTTGCAGGCTGTGACCTGGCAACTTCAGGGCAGCATCCTGAGTCCTTCAGGACTGCCTTGGAAATGTAAAACCCAGGGTATAATGAGATGCATGATACTTTTTAGATTCCTTTCAGACAGAACTACAAGATTTCCTGCACCAAATGCTACAGAACGTCAAAGCATGCCCAAGTGCAGAAGGAATCACTTCTGGACTGGGTCACAACCATCTCTATCAACTGTACAAAGCACTATCAGCACCCGACTCAAAGGGAACTCAGGTCCTACAAAATAATTTGTATATTCTGTGTAGATGTAGAGAAGAAAACAGAGATCTCTGTAGAGAAACAGATCTGGAAGGATCCTCCAGACAGTGTTTACTTCAGCCCCAATGTTATCCCATGGTCATCTTTATGTGTGGCACCACCAATAACAAATCACAGATCTCCAGATTCTTTCCATTCTTCCCACTCTGTCATCACCTCCTCACTCATGTTGAAGTTTTGTTTTGGTTTGAACAGCAGATGAGAAGAGCACCATTAGGCCCTACTTTGAAAGCAAGTGCTCAAGCAGACCTTAATTTTTACATTACAAGTACAAACCACCCCCTCTTGCCCTGGTGCAGCCTCTCCATCCCTTGGTAGGTCCTGAGCAGCTATGGAAGCTCTTCAGTTTTGCAGAATCCCATTCTGGGGCTACACAACCTAACGGAAGGCTGGTGATGTACCCAAGCCATCTGACCCCATTAAAGTTTTTGGAGCTTTTCTTTTCCCTGTGTCTGGAAATATTTTATGAGCAAATAACATCCCCAAGCTTTAGAGATAGCAAAATCTCTCACCTTGTCAGCATGGAGAGTTGTGCTCCAGGTAAAAAAAAAAATTAATTTAATTTAAAAAAAAGGTGTAAATCAACTGTTATGAGATGGGACCATCTCAAACACCAAAGATGCTTTTTCCTCAGCTGTCTTTTGAGGTGGTGTAACTGTTCTGTGCTGGCAAACATGCCTGCATTCTAAAGTGACAACAAAGTCAGAGGAAGATAATAAATGAAAGGCCTCAAGCTGCTGGCATATGAAGTAAAATGGAAGAGGTACAAATTAACCGATGACTAATGGGACACTGTAACCGTCTGCAAACACAAGAAGGCTGTACACAGGATGAGAAAAGAAAGCAATTAAGAGAACATTACAGGTATAGTTAAGATAAATAGAATGACTAATTAAAGGAAAGTGTAAGCTGAATGTCAGGAAATAATTCCTAACTGTGGAACAAGCTCATAAGAAGAATGGAAATGCAATTTCCTCAGTTATTCAAACCCGGACCAAACACTGGAGGTTTCAACCCTCCATTGACCTGGCAACAGACCAGCTCCTGGGCCTGTGCCACCCAAGCCTCTCATCCTGTCTCGACTGATTTAATGGCAAATGATGTTAAAGTCTATGGAGCCCAGGTAGGTTTCCCATCTTGACCATGATCATCTTTCATTTCTTCAAATTCCTGGTCACACACAGACCTTAGGTCTGTCTTAACACGGTTCCTTAACCATGCCCCCCTGGGGCAAGGGGTAGGCAGGTTGTCTTAGTGTTTTCCAGCTCTGCCACTGCCCCTGGGGACAACCTCTTCTTACTGGTCCTTTCTTAAGGTCCCTTGCCATTCTGGCAGCAGTGTGCTGTAGAAGAGGTGGCCTTTTGACAAAACTTGATATTGTGAAATTCTAGGCTCCAGGGCAAGATAGTAACATAACTGGTAACAAACAAAAATAGATCAGAATGCTGGGTTTTGCTGATGTTTAATTCATACCAGTCTTTTCAGTAGGGCTGAACTTCAACATCTCTTTCAGCTTTCAGAAAGAAAACAGTTTCAGGAGATGGTCAGCCCTGCCTGACTCCATGTGGTGCCATGGTGAAGAGATGATGAAGAAGAGCACTAGCAGCTGGTTGTCTGTAAGTCTCAGCTCATTTATAAACCTTGCCAGTAGTTTCCACCAGAGTCCTTTGGGGAGACTGCTCCTCAGTCTAGCAAAACGCAAGAAACTATTCGTTCAACAGCATTCTGAATCCTTGGGATGAGGAAAGGAAGCCTCAGGGCTCAACTGAGGCTTTTCTAACACCAGGTAGAAGTACCGTGCGTGACAGAGCCTAGTGGTTTCCACTGTACTTCTTTTTGTCCTGCTTTGTTGTTGGAAGGAATGGCAAAAATTTACCAACCTTGTCAAGAGTTTTCCAGTCTTCTAATCTAAAAGTTTATGTAGTTTAGATTTGCCTTTCAGATTACAGACAAGAACTGCATCTCGCTTTTCTTGTACTACCTGCTGAGTCTCAGCTTCCCTAAGGGAATAGAAACTCAGTGGAGATTAGATGATTGCCTTTACCTAGAGGACTTCTTGTTCACAACGCGGGATGCCCATGGAGTGGAGAGGCTGTAGAGACTTGGGTGGAAAAGACAATTACCTAACTCAGGAAATTGGGGGTGAGGCCCATGGAAAAAACATGGAGAAAGAACATGGCGGAAACCTCAGCATTATTTCTCTCTAATGACAAAATTCATCAAATTTAATTAAATGGGCTAAACTGACTTAAGGATCACAAATCTACTCTCTGCAGAGACCACTGGCCAGACTTGACTGTATAGCTCTGATACCGACACACACACTGCTGTTCTCAGCCTGACTACTGAGATTAGACTGAAAAGGTTGCATTTCACCCCTAACTGTTTGAAAATTTGGAATGGCTGCAAGTTTGCCTTCTATACCCTCTGCCTGTCCCCCTATCTTGTATTATCTGGAGAACTAGCTAGAAGAAGAGAGGATTGGCAAAGACAGAAGCCCAGTCTGGCTGCTACGTGGTTAGGTGAAAAATGGCTATTCCCACTGTAGTTGAAATACACATAGGCAAGTCCCAGAAAACAACACACGCTCATGCCAGTTCTGTGTTTCCAAGCAGAAAATGCCAACACTGAACAGCTCATTTAGTCACTACCTGAAAGGGAGAGTCTTCTTTACACATGTGACTATTTGAGAAAAATTCACATTTTAGATATTTCACATTTTGTTTTGAATATTGGGGTGGGAGAGAGAACACGAGCTGTTTCCTTAAATGTGAATTTTCTATCTACCTGCTGAATATAGCTGGTCCAGGAAGTATAAAATCCTTCAGTGACTTTGGAGCAGTAGTACAGGCTGAGAAATGGCACCAGAAACCTATTGCGAAGTGTCACTATTTGCAGGAGTGATTTACAAGGCACCATGAATTCCCCAGTGTGACCACAGTGGAGAAATAAATCAGCAGTGACAACAGCAGCTCTCTGGGGAAGGCTTGTGTGCATATGCACACACAGTGTCCCGTGGATTCCCATCACAGACTAGTGAACTTTGCTCTGCTCACCACATGTCATAGAAAGGGGTAATGAATGTTACTTAATGTTTGGCTGTTTTTCTCAGATTAAATGTTGTTGACTTACTTGGTAGCTGCACAAGTTCTTTGGAGAGGTTAAATGTTCCCTTCAGACAGAGCAGAAACAGAAAATAATTGTTGGCCCAATGGTGAACACAGATCAAATCCTTCCCTTTAGCTAATAAGCGGAATAACCTGCAATGGAGACAACATGCACCATACAAATCATTAATCAGTAGGTTATCAGACCTTAATTTTTCTACAAATCTTTCCCTATCCAGAAAGGCACTTTATAAACCTTGTCAAGTAGGGTGGGAGTCTGGTAATGAAACTGTGCTCTCAAAGAGGACATCACACACAGCCTTGTGCTTTATTCATGTCATAGGCATGAATTCTTGGATTGCTATGGTAATTTCCCTCTTCTATTATGAAAATCCATTTTCTTTATTTGTTTGTTTTCAGCAGAAGGGGTTTCTGCTCCAAAATAAAAGAGATAAAAAAATGCTCCAAATAATTTCAACTTGGATCAAATGGAACATTGCATTGGATGTTAAAGACCTTCATAACGTTTTTAACTGATGTTCTCTAAAAACTTTAGAAGAAAGACACTTTTCTTACTGAGAAAATTACTCATTTATTTTACTTGTAATAAATGAAAGGTCTCATTTAGCAAATGCTGAGTTTAAATGCTTTTCCACAGGTGAAATCATTCAGCAAAACTATTAAAGTCTGGGAAAATACTTATCTATTCCAGCATGCATCACTTACCCAAACCGTGGAATCGAGGAGATATTTTTTCCATATAGCTTTAAAAACATCTACAGATGAAAGAGAATAATCAGAGTGGTCCATGCTTTTCAAACTCTGGGAGCAAGGCCTCTTCTTTGATCCAAGGGAAACTGATGAAAGTCAATGTTAGCCCACCCAGTTTAATCATGCATTTCATCCCCACTCCCTTCCCAAGGAATGTTAGGAGTGGGCTGATTGCTGGTAATTAAGCTGCTTCCATCTTTCAGCATGCCATGAATCACTCTCCAAATGAGTCTACCAGAAAAGGAAACATGAAGAGACCTTATCCGAAGGTAATCAGGAACCTTTCTTCTGAGCTTCAACTGTTAATCTTGAATCCCACAAAAAGGCTTTCTGCTGATTATTCACCTTTCAACACAAAGTACCTTTTCTATAACCTCGGAGTTTAAGATCATTGTTCCTGATGCCACTGATTTACGGCATAGCATTATAAAAGTCAGCCCAAGTTTTGAATAAAAAGCGCACAATTGTGGGTATTGTAGAGGTCAAAAATCTCATAACATGTTACAAGGAAGGAATGTTACATTGACAGGACAAGAGACCCTGACCAAAACTGTGAGAATGTGATTAAATCGCCCCTCTTTTTCCTGCTAACTCAGTAACACCACCAGGACAGCTACACAGCTTCAGGTGAAAGTAATTTAAATTTATGGGAAACAAAACGCCTAAAAATAGAGACTTTTTTTTTTTTTTTTTTTTTTTTTTTTTACAAATCCCTTTGTACTTAATTCCAAGTCCTTTTAAAATGTGTTAAGAGAATCACAGACTCATGGAGGTTGGAAGGGATCTTGGAGACCATCTAATCCAACCCCCTGCACAAGCAGGGTCACTTAGAGCACACTGCACAGGATGGTGTCCAGGGGAATTTTGAGTTGTCTCTAGTGGAAACTCTACAGCTTCTCCAAGCAACCTGTTCCAATGCTCTGTTACCCTCACGGTCAATAGGTTTTTCATCAAATTCAGGTGATCTTCCTGTGTTTCAGTTTGTGGTCACTGCCTTTTGTCCTAAGATTAGTCTTGTGGTGACCGTATGCATATACGTTGGTACAGCTCACTGAGCAACTACACAACACTGTATACTGCTACCTGTACCAATGAAAATTTAAGTGTTTCTTGGATCATCCATTAAAAAATGAGCCTCTGCTGTCACCGGGGAGAACTGCTAGTGACTGGCACATGGGGGTGTAAACTGAAACAGAGGAAGTTCCACCTCCATGTGAGGAAGAACTTCCTTACTGTGAGGGTGACAGGGCCCTGGCACAGGCTGCCCAGGGAGGCTGTGGAGGCTCCTTCTCTGGAGATCTCCAAACCCACCTGGATGCCGCCCTGTGCCCCATCTCTGGGTGTCCCTGCTGGAGCAGGGGTTGGGCTAGATGATCTCTAGAGGTCCCTTCCAACCTTCAGCATTCTGTGACTCTGTGATAAGCTGTTACACCCATCTTCACAGTATGTTCTCTTGAAATCTGTAGCATCCTGATTTGATAGTCAGAAATAGGCCTTAAGTCCTTCACAAACACTCCTGTAGAGCAGAGAAAACAACACTGCAGCAGGAAGTAGGTTATCTGCCCAACTCATCTTTCAACAGACGCTGTCTAAACCAGGCAGCACTTCGGGCTTCCCACTTTGGAGCAGCTGCAGTGATCTACCTAAGGACAGTCTGCCTTCCAGCAGGTCTCCCATGTGATGAATTGCAGCCTGGTCCTCCCTCTTGCCCTAAATTCAGCTAATACTGAGATCTAATCACGACCATCAATTCATTAACCTAAGGCAATAATGCAAACAAGTGATGTATTCCTTGAAATGGCTCCCAGGAGGGTGAAGATTTCCGTGTCCCGGACTGAGGCAGCAGGACAATGCCAGGTTTGTGTCTCTGGGCTTTACATCCCTTGCCAAGGCAACCTGCGGAAGTTATTGCTGCAGTTATCACCTTGACCGAAGCTTAACATTGGCATTTCATTAGCAACAGAAACTGTTCCGCGAATAAAGGCAGCCTAAGAAAGCTCCAGGTGCTACATGTTCCTCCCTGAAGCAAGGAGCTGTCTGCCAGAATCATCTTTGACCTTGCATCATAAATCCTCGCTTTCCATTTCTGAATGTTTTTTTTTTCTATTTCTTCTCCCATGTGCTTTCTCCTGCACACCCAACCCTCTTAGCACTGTGTATCTGTAACTGGAATCACTGTTCCTAGAAAGGGCTTGCTGGAATAACCTAGTGATTGGCTTTTAGGTCTCAGGGGTGCAAGAGTATTATACAAATCTGGCTGAACACCATGCTCTGTCACCAAAACCATGCGGATTTTCTCACAAACACATGGCCCAATCTGTTGGCACTCACTCATGAAAAAAAATACTTGAATTGATGTCTTCTTGTGTCTAAATATTTTGAAACTTTAAATCAGTTTCCCTGTCTTTCACAAAGGAAAGTGCTTGGATAGTGAAATGTTCCGATCAGACCACAGTCAAAGCTGTTTTTTAAACTCCCAAACAGCAAATAAGCTCCCAAACACTTTATAGGGCCTGGGTATTTTCCGGGAGTTGCACGTTGGGCTGCCGCCTGGAGCGGGATCGGGCTGTGCGAGCGGGATTCTGCGGAGCGAGCGCCGGCACGAGGCCGTATCGCGGCCGAGGGAAGGTGGATGATGACACTGGGCACAGTTGGCCATGGCAAACACCCCCACGTTTCTCAATGCATGAAACTAATGAGCCTGTGCCAGTTCAGGGAGCTGATACACCTTGACTGAAGGGTTTCAGATCTAGCCTTAACTGTACTTAGCTCCTCAGTCTATGGTCCCAAGTGAACAAATCTTAGCTATATCTAGAAGTCATCGTTGTCTCTGACACCACATTCCAAAGAAAAGTAGCCAGATAGCAGGTCCCAGCTGAAGGCACATTACATGACACGCTGGCAGCAACCTTACAGTATTCCTGTTCCTCTCACATAGTTTACAAAGATGACGATCAAAATACTGGATGGGCCACAAGCAGCCTCTTAATTCCTGCGTGTTTCAGCCTCCCTGACCTTGTGGTGAAGTTTAGGTGAGGCTTGCAGCCTGTGTTTAGCTATGTTCCTATTACATTTCTATGCTCCTCTGCTTTCCTCTGGTCTCTAACATGAGAAGAGTGGTGATAATAATTTTCTTGTTATAGCTCTTTGAGTTTCAGCCATTCAGCCTGGGAATTAAACGGACCTTTAGCTGTTTTGCCTCTGTTCCTGCCTCTGAAAATGAATTAAAGCCACAACAACAAACTTACATTACCAACACTGGACTCTGGCCAGAGCTTGAGTATGTTGCTGTTCAGTTATTTTCAGCCTGGAATCCCCTATCATTTTCTATCATGTTTCTCCAGCCAAAACAGTGCATTTCAACAGCAAGATAAATGCAAACATGACCTGGAAAAGGTCTACCTAATCTTGTCATCATCTGCTAACTGTGCAATCTGAAGGGCTTGACATAAGATACTTGTGTGCAGTATTTTATCCCAAGTGTGGATTCTTGTGCTTCCAGATGCTGTTTATCAACCAGCCAAGGAGGCCTGTCCCTGTACTCACAGGGGACACATTCTGCTCTGAGTCACACCAGGATATGTCTGAAATGCCTCAGTTGCCTGTAGTAGCATAACCGGATTTTTATCAATGTGACTGAGACAAGATTCTGCCCAAGATGTTCTAATAAAAACAAGAGGCTTCCCTGGGAACAAAGAGCATGTGATAGGTTTCTTCCAGCTCACTCAGCACTACAGAGCTGAGAACAAGGTGGTGCTGCTCACGGACTCGTGGAGGTGCTCACATTCTTCATGCCTTTCACATTACAAGGGCCAGCTACACAAGCTCCCAGCTGCAGGCATGGAGACTTCACATGGGTTTGGACTTTGGTACTGATGGACCCTGTAACAGGCTGATAAATAACTCACAGGGACAGGAGGTCCATGGACAGTAGGAAAACGTGGAGTTGCCATATGTCCGGACACTCACAGCACTGCAATGAATAAATTACCTGCACGGATGCTTGCTGCAATTTGCATCAGGGCTTGGAACTGCTGGTTTTATTTTCTTTTACAACGCTACAACTGGAGGGGGCTAGATATGCAAGAGCAAATGTTGGGTCTACTGTTCATTTTTTATGCTTGATGGCGAATACATTGCTTGGTAGCTCTCTATATGCTAATAACGTCTTCTGCCATTTCTTACCATTATTTTGTAAATGTGTTGACAGTAATAACCGACTCAGTAAAAATGAAATTTTAGATGCAGAACACAGAATATACAGATACAGAAATACAAGTGACAAGAACACAGGCAGATTTGTTTGCAATTCGAATGAACACATTTGAATTACACAAACCTGAAGTGGAAGCACAGAGCAAAACCACATTACCTAGAAGGCAGCTAGGAGGAAGGAGAGGGTGCAGGCAGCCTCAGGAAGGCTCAGAGCTCCTTTTCCCTCCCCTGTGCTTCTGCTGTGGGAAGGCTGTAGGATCAACAGCTGAAGAAAACATCCCGGGGGGCAGTTCTGAGAATACTGGGACATTCCACAAACATAAATGGCCTGTCCTTGTCCCCTGTGATCGCCCTGCCACAGCCTGCTGTTCCTCTTCCTCCTGGAAAGCAAGTACATCTGTGGGCAGCAGGACAGGGGAGATGCCTGTGTTACTGCTTGATGAAATTATGAGAAGCTCTGAATCCAGCTTCACGCGGTAAAAACTGGTTTGTGCTTTTCCAGAACTGCTTCATACGCTTTGGGGTTCATAGTAGTTCAGGCTCATCAGGCCAAAGGCTGCTGAGTGCTTACGTACAGAGTTGCTTCATAGTGGAAATGCAACCAGAATGTCAATAGGATGGACTGACAGCAAGTCTAGATCAATATGAACTGTAAAGGAGGAGAACTAAACATCACATAGGTGGAGATGTGCAGGAAGGCTGGAGCTCCTGAGAAGGAAGAAGTGGTGTTGCAAAAAGGGAAAGGAGTGGTGGGACTACTTGCACTACAGATCTCCAATTTACAGGTATGTTGTCATATTGATGATGCTGGTCATGCGGGTAGTGGCTGACATGCAAAAGCACCCAGAAAATTAACAGAATTTGCAGGCTTGGGCTAGACTGGGTTGTGAATGCAGACATTTCTGGTGTGGATATCCAAGTGATATGGGCATGAATATAAATCTGAATGCATGGCTACCTACTGCTGAAGGCATACCCATGCTGATGTTGCTTTGATATCATTTAACATCAACACACACACAAATCATGTTGTCTTTTGATGACTGAGTTGTAAATCAGATTGAAACCAGAAAGCCCTAGCAACTCACATTTTATTCACATCATCTTTTTGCTCACTCTCCTTTTATTTGCCAGAAAACATGGGATACCATCTATCCATTTAAAATAAATAAATAAATAAGTAAAGGTTGTTTCTGTCTCATCACAGGCTCTGTAGAAGTGTCTGCGTCCAAAGACGTGCAAGAATGCTTTCCTGACCACTCCAAAGTACATTGTTTACTGTTGCATCAGATGTACAAATGGTAACATGGCAATAAAGTGTTCTGGGTCCTGTTCCTGGTGCTGACACTACTCTTGAGCAATCTACTCCAAGTCGTTCCCCTTATCCAGTTCTCCCACCTGGACAGTGTGTTGATGATCCAGGTGGTTGTTATGATGAATGGACTCTCATTCGAGGTTCCCCAGGGAACCAAATCTTTGCATGACAGATTCCTTAGGCCAGGAAGCTGTGAAAAAGCCTGCAAACAAATAAAATATGACCAGTGTTTTTGCCAAAAAGCCACATCTTGCTGTCCTGTTCTGACAGCAGCAAAAGAAAGAAATGCAATGGCTTATGCCTGGAAGAGCATTTTACCCTGGGTTCTGGGGAGCTCTTTTGCTCTTTTCCTGCTGGGACTGGAGCTGTGCCGAGATGACAGACAATCCGTTGCCTGGTTTAGCAGCTTCAAAGGCTGCTGCTATTTCCTTTGAGTCATCCTGGTGAAAGAGCCGATAAGGCCGCGCCAAGACGCAGTGCAACGCTGGCCACTCGCTGTGTCTGTTTGGGAAACGCGGCTCTCTCCGGAGCGCTGTCACTCGGAGCCTGCCCGGGTGTGTGAGTCAGGGCTGGACCTTGGCGCTTGTTCCTCCTGTGAACAAACATGTTTAGGCTTCAGCCTGTATTACCTCCTTTTGGGAAAAACTGCGCAGAGGAGGTCATGCCAGCAGGAACTTGTCGAAGGAACAGACTTCACGCCGTGGATGAAGTAAGGATGTTCCAAGCGCTATGTCCCAAACTTCCTGAAGTCCCTCCACAACATTTTATGGTTCAAGATGAGCTCTGACGCAGGTTGCTGCCCCTCTGGAACCGCAGGAGCCCAAGTATGCTTGGAGCACCCCTCAGGGGCCCCTGCGGGAGGAACGGTGCGTGCGTTGGATGCACCTTCTCCAGATGCAGCTCCTCAGCACAGGCTCTGCAGCACATCCAGCAGCAGCACAGTGTGGTTGTATCAATGAAAGAGAAGGATGGTCTTGTATTTATGCACCTGAATGGCAGTTCTCTTTTTCCAGGGGCAAGGAAAATTTTGTCAAGTATATTAGTTTTGGCGTTGGTCTTGAATTTTTGCCCCAAAACACCAATTTTAATATGGCAGAAACACTCTGGGCAGGGGCAGCCTAATGGGATTGCTCTGTGCTGGTGTTTTTGTCTGGGGAATGAGTTTCTCATTCCCAGTCCTGTGCCTGCCTGTTACCAACCAGTTTGTCTTCACTGAAAAACACTCCTGAGATGAACTCATGGAATGTTGAGGAATAGTTAAGCTGGGATTTATAAAGGTTTTGACAGAGAATAGACTGACCCAGGAAACAGCCTGACACACCATTTCCTTCTGCCAACTTTTTAAAAAAGTGCTGTTCCCAACGGCCAAGATCCCTGGAGACTCTGACCATAAGCTGCTAATCCTGGCCAATAAAATAATCAAAATAAGCTCAGCTGAGCTCTACAGTACACTGAAATTCCTTTTCACTGCAAAGAGCCTTTGTGAAAAATGAGCAATGATACTTTTCTATGTCCCTCTTTAGCTTCTAAAGTGTAAAATAAAACAAAACACACCCCTTGCCAAACTCTATCTTTAAAACAATTTTATGGCAAAACTGTGCAGCTGCTCTGAAAGACTATTTTTTACATCCATCTTTCTCCGTGCTTAGGTGTTGTGCAGCTTGAGTTTGCAAAGCTGCCACCTTCATGGGAGATGCTGACAGGGCATCCCAGGGTAGAAAGTCTATTAAAGAGCAATTCCTGAATAAACTGGCACTGACTTCCATGCCAGCAGTATAAGAGCAAAGCTACATGATTTGAAAATCACACTCCTAAACGGAACCCCGGCAAGCAGCATATGAAGGTTTGCTATGTGGCTCTTTTGCCTTTGTGGGCTATGTATGACAACTCAGTGAACTCTGTCGAGACAACCAAAGTGGGTCCAGAATGCCCAGCTGAAGCTCTAGGTCCCTAAATCGTGCTTGATATTGGTGGATTTCATTATTTTTATGGTGATAAGCGTGTGCTATGAGAAACGTAGCAGGGACCCAGCTGTGGCATTGCTTTTTAGAGGGCGAGTTAAGAGAGACACTGAGAAGCTAGAAACGCGACAGCTTCCAAGGGGCTCGCATAAAGGCTCCGTGGGTGATTTCCACCAGTCACTTCCAACATTCCCTGTGATTCCTCAAAGTTCTTCCAAGACAAACAAAACCCTGTTTGCTGAGGCTTTCCCAACCCTCCTTCTGACACAAGAACTCTCTTGAGCGGAGACAAATTCCCTGAAGCCGTTTGCTGCAACTGCTGCCTAACGACTACCATGCTGCTGTTTCCTTATAGATTACTTCAAGATGCTGAGAGACCCTGGCTGTTGAATCCAATTGGTTTCACTTTGGATCCCTACAAGAGATGAGGCTAAACGAAGTAAATGTAAACCAAAGCAAACTTACAATGCACGCTGCTGAGGAATACTGCTTGCCATGTAGAGGTGAACTGCTCTCAGACTGCTGCTGAATTCCGGGATTTTCTTTCTGCTCCAGTCAGGGAGACAGATGAAGCAAGTGGCACCTGTGCAGTTCTGTGACAGTTCTATGAAAGATGTGGGACCACGGTGGGCTGTGTGTCACCACTAGCAGCAAGAGCTCCTGGCCCCGTGGCTGGGGTACCCCCCCATCCACTCTGTAATGGGACAGAATCTCTCTTGAGGCTCACACGGAACATTTGGGAAATTCAGCTTGGAGGCTCAAGCATCTTATTGATTCCCTCTGTGTCCCTGACCAACTCATTTAACTTTTCCATATTTCAGCTTCTCATGGATAAAAAAAAAAAAGGTAATGATAGCATTTTTCTGCTTCCATGGGGTATACTGGGGACAATGACCTTAAAAGTTGGCTTGGATACTTTGGACCTCACAGACTTCTAGGTCCTGGAACACCAATTCAAATTCACGTGTTAAGTATTTTATACAGTGTCAAGCAAGGAGATGGAGCTTTGCATTTGCTATGGAGAGGTCACTGCAAAACTATGTATTGCTCTGAAGAGTGCCAGAAATTCTCCTTAGTTTTATTTCTGTGACAAGGGGCTCTGTTTGCGTCAGCATGCACAAACTCTAAGGAATCTCCAGACTTAACCGTGCAAGGCTGGGAAGCTCACAGCAAAATTCCAGGATGAGGCTAATATTGCCTAGTGGCCAAATGTACTGAACAAATCTTGGAGTTTCCTGCACGTTCAAACCATAAGAGTTTAAAATGTTCAAAATCACAAGCAGTCTGTAAAGGATGGGCTGCTATAACATCAGTGGAACATGCATTCTGCAAAAGGAGGAGTTCAGCATGTATTCCCAGATGGCTCCATCAGATAATAGGCAGACACTTGCAGAAGCTTCTAGTTTGTGTTCTCAGTCTTGAAGAAAACGACAGATCAAGTAAACCTGACCTTACTCAGTGTGTTACCAGGTAAAATGAGTTTGAAAGAGGTGTTCAAAGCCGAAAGCAACCAGATTTTCTGCCGAAAGCAACCAGATAAAGTACTCTGTTGTGGTACCTCCTCCATGTAATTGACTTAGTTTCTCCTCACCATGACGAGTATCATTAAAACTAAACACCATCAAGCTGTATGAATAGAGTCTTTGAGAGAAGACAGTCGGGCTCATTGCCTTCTGCTGTCAGCTCCTAACAGCAATGGGCTTGAGCTTCTGATGCTTCAGATCAGCAGTTGCTGCAAGGTCCTTTGCTTCACTTCAAGGAACAGTCAACCACCCTTTGGTGAACAACTGCACAAAAAGGAGCTGTCAGCAACATCTGACGCCGTTGAGGAACCCTGGCTGCCAATAGGCCTTTAAGAAACCCATGATTTATAATGTGCAACAGCAGCTACGCACTAATTTTTTTTTCCCATTGGGGGAAAGATCCAAAGCTAACAATGCCGTGTCCTTATCAGCAGAAACATTTGTTGGGGACTGCTCCAAAAGCTATTCACGCAAGGCTTAGTTCTACAAAGTGCTCTGTCCTATTCCCATATGAAGTACGTTTGTCTCCAGTTAAATCCTTTATCATTGGGAGTACATATAGATGTGCATAAAAACACAGAGAGGGACACAGTGGTAAAAAAAAATAAGGTTTCTGCAAGTCCTTATTCCAAATCAGTATGTTAAGTGACAGATGGCTAACCATATTTGAGCTGTGCTATTAATTACAATAATGTGGATATAAAACATCAACTTCCCTAGCCAGGAGTGGATAACTACTATCAATTATCCAGTAATAACAGAGATAGGAGGCTCCAGAGATGAACAGACCCATTTTAGACAAATAAGAGCTGATTTGGCTCAACCGAAAACCCGGATAAGAAACTCAATAGTGTTTCCACCATTAGGATGGAGGGAACTAGAAAAGACTTACTAAATATATGTCATTTCTTTCTGTTGCTAGAGACCAGCGTTGGTGCCTCAGGGGGCATCTTCCTACTCAGGCACGCTGCAAAATCATGACAAAACCTTGCGTTTGTTTTCAAGTCCAGATTATTAAGTGTTACTCTTTGACTAGGTGGGGTTTCATTTGCAAAGATACATAGAAGTCAATGCATGGGATAACAAGATGAAGTCAGGGCTCAGGGATGGGTTAAGAACTGGTTTGCAGGCTGAGCCCGGAGGAGGAGATGCTGCGGCGAGTCCTAGCTGGGATGCACTGGCAGGATTCTGCGTTTTTCTTGAAGCTAAAGTCGTCCCCTGGCAGAGCTTTTATTTAAAGCTGCGCTAAAATTCTTTCAAAAAATGACAAAACCCAAAGTAAACTCAGCCCTGGTGGAATTCCAAAACTGTCCCTTGGGGTCTCAGCATTGTGTTCAGGTCCCGGAAACTTGGCTCCTGGAGTGGAAGTGAGTGCTCAGCCTTTGCTTTCTGTGCCCTAGGAGATGGGCCTGTTGCAGAATGTGATTCCTGAGACGCCTGGGGCCCAGGGCTCAGACTAACAGCACACGGGGGACCTGGCTTTCAACCTTGCTTTTCACACAGAATCCCACCTCTAGCAGCATGGAGGTCTCTGAGGAACAAGCTGAGCCATGGACATGTCTTCACACCTGAGCTCGTTCCACAGCAGACCCATGACCTGTGGAGATACAACAGAAAGAGGGGGTGAGGTCTCAAGGAAAAGATGAATGGATTATCCACTGAGGTTACATCAACATAGCAGGATTTCTTGCAGTTTGTTCCTCCCCTGTGACAGCGCACTGGGTTTGCTGTACAGGGATTACAGAGGAGAAGGCTCTTGCATTTCAAGAGTTCTCTCCACTAGGAAGGACATGAGCAGATTTGTCCTGGAGGGAAGAGGCCTACTGCAAGTTTTATGGTCTTTGCAAATTTGCAAATATTTTTATTGACCCCTGGAGCCTGGAAACCAGCAATAGTGAGAGCAGAGCCACAAAGGCAGCAAACAATTTTGAATGGCTCTTTCAGCCTTGTTACATGTTGCTTTTGAGGGAAGAGATGTTTTATTCACTTGCGTAACATTTCCAGTCTTGGAGGAGTTTACAGCTGAGTTGTAAACAAGATGACAGATCCCAGTACACAGTGGATCATGACACATGACTACTGACTACTACAAATGCTCAGGGCAAAAAAGGTTGTGAGTTTTGAGTTCCAGCATCACCCTGAATCACCTGCAATAGCACCATAATTGCTGTCAGAGGCACTCTTATTTTAAATGTTTGCATGTGGCCTGTTGCAGGAAGAACCCATTGCACCTCACCTTGGCTTCTGAGCTCTTTTGGTGCCCCAGCTGTCACACTGTACAATGGGATTGAACATCCATGCCCCATGGCACCAGAACAGGAAGCTGGGAGTTAACGGGAACATCCCTTGCAAAGGGGATAACGACAGGCACATTAAACAGATCTGCTAGCCCTCCTGCCAGCCAGAACTACTAATGAGGTGTTTCCTTTCTCGTTGTTGATGGACTCATAATTAGGTTCCTGTCCTATTCCTTTTCCCAGAATTGGTCATGACAGCTTTCTGACAGTGACCTGCAAAACTGGCTGTAGGGATGGAGCCTATTTGCTGAGCTATAGATAAGGGAGGGAATTTTGTTTCTTCTCTTTCCTTGCTGCTGCCCTTCCTCATCCTGGATGTGCATGGTATGTTGAGCCCCTCAGCTCCAATACCTACGACGTTTCTGAGATTCACAACCATTTTTTTTTGTCTGCATTTTTGCGTAATTTTGCCTGCAAGAAGACTATAAAGGTTGTCCGAGAAGCCACAGATGGCTTTATAAAGAAGGGCCAATCCTGTGAAGTAGTGGAGATCCCCAGGGGACCGGCCAGAGCCTCTGCCCGGGCTGTGCTGAGCTGCATCTCCATGGGCTGCGCCAGACGCCTTCATTCCTGCACTTCCAGCCATACTCCTGGGAACTGGGGTCTCCCACATCTCCCACAAAAGCTGCTGACCTCATAAGGATAATAATAATACAGGCTGGAGGGCTATTTAATTAATGAGCTTCAAATTCTTGGGGGAAAAGAAAGTGGCAAAGTGAGTGCTGGAGCCAGGGCTCATGACTGCTCGGTCTCAAACTCTGTCTGATGGAGAAGTCTGCAGTACTTGGCATCATAGACAGGGGAGAAGCAACCACTCTATTCTCTGGAATTTGGCTTTACCTGCTTGAATAAATCCTCCACATCCACTGTGTCTAGGGAAACAGAATCCTTGAAGTCATGTTGATAGCAGGTAAATGACAGACATACTTTTTTAAAAAATTTATTATTTATACCCTTAGAATTCCTTTTCACATGCCTATGCCATTGTTATTTATTTTGGACCTCAAACAATATTTTCATTTTTAGAGCTGCACCCACTCAAACCCTGCAGCTGCCTTAACTAATGCAAGAGGAATGAACTGAGATTTACAGGAAAGCGAACACATACCTTCCTATAAATTTTTTCACTCTTATCAGGGTTTATCAGCTAAAATCACCCTGATTTTCTAAACGTGGAAAGGACCGACATTCTTTCTTCAGATGAAGAGTGATCTTCTCTGGGATATGCTGTGCAGGACAGTTATAGATAGTGCAGTTGTCATCAGGGGAAACTAACTGCCAGGTCTCCTCTGCACCTCTGTTTTGCCTGTGAAACCATCCATGGTATTTAAAGTTCAGACAGTCGCTTTGGAAGGTATTTAAGTTGTCACAGAAACTATTTAAAGGAGTGAATTACTTCAGCTCAACACCTATTATGTCTTTGTAAGAGAAGGACCCATGCTAAATTCAGTTAGTGGTGGTCACAGCTCCTGGGTTGAGTGTCAAGGTCCTCTACAAAAGCTGCTCAGGCAGATGTGAACACATCACTCTCTTTCAGCTGTTTAATTTAGGAAAAGCAAAAACAACAACAAACAAAAGTTCCTATACAATATTCTGGTCAGGAACAAGGGTTATATAAAGAGATGCCAGGGAAAAGTTCCTGTCATTTCCCTCTAGACCAATATATCTCCATCTTGATGTACACAGCCCTGTGTCACCAGCTCTGGGATGTGAACTTTGTTCTCTTAACATCTTTTAGTCTTGAGAAGCAAAAGCAGCTGCTGCTCTGGAACTGGGATGCCTGGGTGCCACATGTGCCCTAGGCAGACACAGTGTCACACTGTGGAGGAAGCTGCCATTGCCCATGCTCAGATCCTCCTTGCTAATCCCGAGCAGAGGAAGCAGTTGGTACCAATACTGATGCACACAGATCTCTCCCTATGAGTATTTTTATCCATAACATACATATATCCAGCTGGTTGCCTGTAGCTACATTACAAATGAAACAATGATGACTAGTGAATTCATCACTGACAGGGACAAATGGAAGCAATGAGGAATTTTGGTGCCATGTAGACAGTAAAAAAAAAAAAAATGTAGTTGCCCCTTTTGCTCCTGCTAGGAAGCACCTTGCCTCCTCCACGAAACTCCCAGGAGATGGGACAAGATCAGAGCACAATGCAACAGTTTTCACCCGTCATCGGTCATCACTGCAGGAAACCATCTGCTGGACCTCCAAGACAGTTTTACTAATGAATAAAACTGCTTAATTTAACTGCATCTCTGTTTACAGCGTGGCATCAGAGATGAATGTCTCGTATGAGCTCGTGCATGCTGCTTCTGCTGTGCACAGACCCAGCAGCTCTGTGGTCCTCAGGCTAAGGGAGCAATCTTGCAGAGCAGCCAAAAGGGATGCTAGAAACCCTGCAACGTAAAACTTTATGGCTTGAAGAGATCTCTGCCTCATGATAACATCCACAGTGGTATTGCTGCCTTCTCCCTAATCCTTGTGGCCACATCTGTGTTGACCTCTAGCACTGCGTTTTGGGAATGTGGGATCTCTAGTTCTGCATCTGAAACATCTCTCCTTGCTTTTCACTTCCATCAGATAGTTATGTAAGCTCTTATAAAACCAGATGACTTTGACCTTTGAAGTGGAAATCAATGGTTAGGCAAGGCTCAATTCACTGCAGAAATATTTACAGGTACTTCAAGACCATTGTATTATTTTCTTTCGTTCTGAGGAGATGGCACTGAGCCAGCAGACAATTATGTCTAATTCATACATTAAACCCTTCGTCATGATTCTCAGTTAACCTACCCTAATATTCAGCTGTGCCCTGCAGAACGGCCCAGCAGAAGTCAGAGAGGTTTTCTGGGAGTGAGGTTTCTAAACTGGAAAGGTAAGAGGCAGAAAACTCCCTGCCAGAAATGTCTAGCAGCAGGGAGATCCCCATGGACAAGAAGAGCTGGATGCAGTGTTTTGTCTGCTGGAAGTCCAGGCACACAGGTTGGTTCCTGAAGAAATAATCTGGTTACCAGGACGGGACCATCAGTGCAGCAACATCACCAATGAAGACACATGGATCAACACCGTCCTGCTTGCCTTGTAGGAGAAGTTAGCTGTAGACATGACAGGGATTGTATACAGGAATGCAATCAAAAAAGTCCTAGGACGTAATGAGCAACCCTTTTTTGATGAAAGAAGCTTGGACCTCACAGTAGCACTCTCACAGCAAGTTAAGGGAGAGTGTTCTGTTCCTATGGGGGTGTGTGGGATTCTGGAGGATACATAACACTCAAAGTATTCACTCTATGCCTCCATCAAAGTGACTAATGTCCTAAGTAGAAGAGAAAACCTAGCTTATAAGCACTTTAATCTATTTTGAGACAGATTCAGAGGCATTTTTTATTCTCGTGTTTTGCACATGAGTTGGTAGAAGGGAATATTTGAGTTTGTTTGTCCCAGTGAAGAGAAAACTTTACACTAGTTCCTCAGGTCTAGTTTCAAAAAAAAAAAAAAAAAAGGAGGAACAAAAAACTCACCACAGATTAAAATCACCCAATTACCATACTATAGCAAATAAAAACACTAGCCAGAGATGTAATCACATGTGCTATTAAAATACAGTAATAACACAAAACACCGTTCACAGATACCATCTCCAGATGAATGCCATACACAATAGCCCTTCTAAAAGCAATTACTTACATTGTTTAAGGAGCTATACACAATATTTGTTCTGACATTCCAGAATGGGTTGAGGTAGGTAAAGAGTCTGGGTGGTCATGAGAGTCACTGCCTTTCAGTTTCATGTGGCTACTTTGAATTTAGGCCTATGCTCATTAATGAGCAGAAAATCAGGTATAGATTGATGTGTACGAGGTAGGCGTGTGTGATATGAATGGTGGATGTGCTGATAACTTCTCTTCAAACTCGTGGATAAGCCAAACATAGTTCACATTATAAAACAAAGCCTGGTGGGGTTGTGTGTCCCTGACCTGTTCCGGAGGAGGGACAAGCAACATGTGAGCCAAGTAGGCTGAATTCTGCCTAGGTTCTTCTGTTGTACCCATCATCTTGGTATCTTAATGCCCTTCTTGCTTCTAGGCATGGTCGGCAGCTAGGCAAATTTGTTGATGGCAACTGGCAAAAACTTAAGTATCTCTGCATGTTCTGCAGATGTTTGTGGCCAGGACTCTCCAAGTGATCTCAAGTGCCTTCCTCCTGCACTCTGACTGTTGGCAATCCTCTGGGCCACATGTATATGTAGAGTTAGTGCTAGGCCCTCAGCTCCATCTGCACAGGGCCACACTCTTCTTACACACATCAGGTCCAAGACTGGCTCTTCCCTCATCTCTGACTCTCACGTCAAAGGCCTGGGCTCTCCTGAGCTCAACAGAGAGACTGGAGGAAGCACCCAGGGTGCCTGGTGAGCACAAACCCTGGGTCTGTTCTACAAGAGGAAGGAGAGTGGGGATTGAGGGTCTGAGTTCCTCTGCGCTTCCTTCTCTCACCACAGTCCTTGGATGTTCTGGTGCTGACACACAAACCAGTCCCTGGGCACCCAGGCACCACCTGTCAGCAGCACACATCTGTATACCGGTTTTTAGATCATGGCAAAGGCCTAGCCTACGGTGGAAAAAAAGGATTAAATGAAGTCAAAAATACCTCAAGATTGCCCCAGATGAAGAACACGCCTGTAGCATTACTGACCTACAGTAATGTATTGGACTAACTAGTCCTCCTCGGGCTCTTGAATGATCCCTCATTAGCGCAGGGAGAACTCGATCTGACCAGCAGCCACACGAGCTATTTTGGATTTGATACGCAGCAGATTTGATAAGAAAGCTCTCAGGAAAAAACAAATTTCCTCTTGGACTTAGTAGTACTGGGCACATATTCCGGCACACCGAGTTCCCTTTCCTCATGAAGTTAGCCTTCTAAAATTAGGAATGAGGTGAAACTCTGGCCCCATTGAAAACAGGGAGAACATTTCCATCATCCATAGAACCAGGATCACTGTAGACCAGCAGTAATGGTAGAGGGTTGAAAAGGGCAGAGTGCCCTTTAATTTTGCTGTGTGCTGTGTGGTATTTCTCCAGTGTGACATATACTTATGTCTGCCTGTTTACATGTTTACAGCGGGGCAGTGCAAGTCCCATAAAATATGGGCCCTTGCCTAATGATATTGAGCATTATCTGAGGATCTCAGACTTCTAAGGGTGAAGAAAGATGACTGTCATTTTCAGGTGGGGGAAAATGAGGCACAATAAGGAAAGTAACTCGTTGCATGCCTGCTGTTCTGCCCAGGTCAGACCATCCTCACCAGCTTTGAGACTGCTCCTGCTGTGTGTTCCCTGGGAAGGGACAAAAACATGCTGCAGTGCCCATTTTTGAAAACATGATGTTACTTGGAGCTAAGGTGGACAGCTTCAGGAGAGCCCATGGATTTACTGCATCACCTCTGAAGAGCTGGGAGTCTGCCCTGTCTGTCCTGTCCCAATCACAGCACTAAAGCATCACCCAAATCATTGCTCTGGTTCTGGAATGGTCCTGGATGGACTGGAAACAACAGGCACTTCAGTATGGCCACAGCTCCATGCATTTCCGTCAGAATCAAACCTGTCCATCACACCACGAACATGCGGTTCAGCCTGGCTCTCAGCCCAGCCTCCTGTGAAATGGGAGCTGCATCTATGTAGCCTTATCTGCTCCTTGACCCCGGTGCCAGATGCACCTCACTGATGAATGCTCTGTACGTTGTGAGTAACAACATGATGGTGCCTCGATGGTGGGATGCAGTTTGCATTCAAAAAACTGCCACTGTGCAGCAGGGCCTGGCTGCAGCCTCACACCATTCCAGAAAAGGAGATGCCAGAGTGGACAAGAAACAACTGATGTGAGGACGGGCTCAGAGATGGCTGCTAGAGTTGGCTCAATAGGAAGGAGGTGCTGGGCTGTGTCTGCAGATGGTTAGTGTCAGCAGTTACTTGTAGTTATGAGCACGATGTAGAGTTCTGAAACAAGCAGTAACAAGCATGAAAAAAGACTTGATAACAATCTTTTACCTCTAACTATTATTTTGGCACTCTCTTCTTTTTCTCTTGTTCTTGTGTTTTGTCATTTTATAATGTGTATCCACCATCAGCATTGATTTACAGCCAAACAATGTAGTTTTTGGCCCAGGGACAATGAATCTCTGATGCTGTCCTAACTAGTGTCATGTTCCATAATAAGTATCTAAGTTTTCACTGGGGTCCTTGCTCATATTCACTCCTAGGTTCAGGCTAAAAAGGACACAGTAACTGCACCCCTAGTGCCTGTAATAGAGGTTAATAACCGCAATCTTGCACACTTATCAAATATGCTGAAAGATGCACAAAGCAGACCAAAGGATCCTGTGCACTCTGCTGCAAAACATATTTTCTCCACCCTCTGTCTTTTACAACTCACAGCATCCTCCCAAAGGACCCGCTTGTGTAAATTACTGTCCTCAGTTGGCTTGTCCAGTCTACTTTCCAAGGATGTAATATGGAAACTGCCTCTTTTTACCTCCAGCAAACTAGTAATCTTCCTGTCAGCTAGAGCAACGAGGTGCATGTGTTTTTACCTGCAGCCTAGATGGCTGGACCTCACTCTGATGTTGGGTATGGAAATAGTGTCCAGTCGGAAATAGGAGTAACTGTCCATGACCTTCATGTTTAGACTGTGCTCAAATTCTTCCAGTAGTTCTTAGCTGTGACCATCATTGCTTTTGCTTTGTGTTCTACCTGCTGTAAATTACTGGTAACATCAAAGATCAAGCAGATCTCAGGAGACTTGTGTTGTGATGGTGCTGTGCAGACCACAAAGTGCAGAGTGAAGTGTGTAAAGAGGTGGCCACAGACCATCCATGATCAGAAGATCAGAAAATTCATCCAGAAGAAATCAAGAGAGGCACTGTAGAAGCTTTTCACCAACAGCAACACTGGGTGTATGAGGATCCCTCTTAACTGAAACCTTTTTTAAAGTCGCTTTTCCCGAGCATCACCCCGGAGTCCTCTGTTCCTGCTGGTAGCTTCACATGGAGGCCACTGGCCTGGCATGGAGGGTGATAGCCTCACACTTCACAAAAGGCAGGCTGAGTTCCCTGTGCACCTGCAGCAAGGAATGAGGGCAAGCAGTGGGAATACCTTTCCATCCCAACTCTTTCCTGGTTCAAACACAAAGTCTGCTCAAATGATTCTCACCAGCGCCAAACCCTGTCTATGCAACTGTGATGCGAGACCTGAGGTTGCTTAGCAGAGATAAGCAAACAACCACTTCTCTCTGTTGTTTGAACCCTAATTTCTAATTACACTGTTGTTCCCTGCAAACATAAATCTGAGACTAGCCAGGAGCTGTGAGTAGTAGGTGGCTCCCCCTCATAGTTTAAAGCACAAGAGAGGAAAAATAACAAAGGGCCACAAGGCCACACTGTTTTGTAACCACAGCAAACCTGCTCTCTGACTCCTGCCAAGCTGTTTTGTTTGAAGTGAGAAGAACTGAAAGGCAGCAGCCCGGAGGTGGTGGTGGGAAGGAAGAGGTGGCCCACACAGAGCTTCCCCGACCTTCTTTCCACTGTGGAGATGGCCACCACCAGCAGCCCCATCATGGGCGTCTCTGTGGAGACACACAGAGCTCCATGCACCACCGGCAGAGCGGGTGTTTACAGCCGAAGCAAGGCACACTCAACTGAAAACAGTCAAAACCCAGGACAAGCAGGATGAGGGCCCTCAGAGCAGGCACTACCGAAGGGTCTAAACTCTGCTCTTTGATGGGCCAGGAGCTTGCCAAGCTGGTCATTTACCGAGAAGCCTGGTATTAATCAGCAACCACAGGAGGAGGAATGCTCTGATGTTATTTGCATACTGTTTTTGCTGCATTACAGTCCTGCTACAGTGACACACTGTACAAACAGTATTATCAGTTATTTGCAAGAAGAGAATTTTAGAAATTCTGCTCTAGACAAACACTGCCACTTCCGAGCCCTTGAATCTGGCCAGCTGCTTAGGATCAGGCTGCCTCCTGCCCTCCAGATTGCAATAAGTATCTGGGGAAGCAGGGTAGGGGCCAGTGCCCCAGTCCTAAAGAAGGTCTTGTGTGCCCAAAAGATCAGTTGCTTTTTCCAGTTATGTCAGTTGGGCTAATAAAAGTGATTGCCTCTTCCTATCAACCCTGCCTTTCTCATTGATCCCACAGGCCCTTCTTCAAATGTCACCCAGCAAGGAGGGAGCACACATCTAATTATGAAAGGAGAAGAGATTAGTGTGATGACAAAGCAGCAGGGTCAGTGGCAGGGATGTGCTGCATGAAACAAATGAGACATGTCTCGCCTAGATGCCTCCAAGCCAGAGGAGACCAGAAGGAGGCATTTTGGAGGGAGCAGAGTCCCAGTCCTGACAACCAATAGAGGAAATGCAAACGTAACGCTTTTCCTAACCTCTCTTTGGAATTTTGGTATTACGTTTGTTTAAATAAGAAGCCTCAAACATCCTTGAAAGCGGATAACCACTCCAAGCACGGTTTTGGACATGAAAACCTCAAAAGCAACACCGTCAAGTTTGGTGTAATTAAATTTATTTTTCTGTGGGGCCAAATCTTGCCTTTTTGAACTTGTGTTGACTAGTCCCATTTGCTGTGGACCATGGCTACATTGCCGAGGGCGGAAGTCATCACGTTGTGCCACTGGCCCACCCTGACACACTTTATGCAAGTGAGCAAGGATCGCTGCAGCAAGTAAAGAGCTGCAGAACCTAGGAGGAAATACCAGCCTTTTTGTGTTTCCTCCACCACATCCTTGACCACTTCAGAAGCCCAGGACTCTGAATATAACACAAGAAAGACAAAATATATAGATATAAGCTGGGTTTGATGATTTCTGCACCCTGAGCCACAGAGATGTCTAGAGTTTGGAAGCAGGTTCTGGAGAGGTGCATAGGACGGGTTACCAGAGAGCCCGTGTTTCTCCATGTGCAAGGTGACCTTGATGACCCACGTGTACTGAAGCAGAGAGACCAGCTGTGACTATCCCAGAGCTGGTGTTTTCTGCTAAATCCCTAAATCTGTTTCTCCTCCTTTCAAAACAGCACTTCTTGCAAGGATTAATATTTTGCATGTTAGAAGCCAAATCTTTTTAAAACTGGTTGTTTGAATGTTCCTAAGTGTTAGCATAAGCTACAGAAAACAGCACACTCAACAGGTTATTAAGAGCAACTTATCTTGATCGCCTTCTGGAGTTTCCTGATCAGCTCTTAAAAAAGAAAGCAGAAAGTTTTATCACAACTGCTTTTTCTTTCTCATTCTGCTCTGCATTCCCAATATTCCCACTTTTCCAGCAGTTTCTTGCAATAGTTCCACTGCAAAGTGAATGCTGGACAGGAGCCAGGGAACAGGTACCGCACTGAGCCAGTGAGCTTGCCTTATGTTGGGATCAGATCCCTAGGCATAAAGTTGGTGAAGACCCATGGAGAACAACAGACCTTTGTCAGCTGGTTGCAGTTATACTGATTGATTCAGGTGTGTATAAAGCACAGCCCTGTTTATCTCAACAGTGATCAGTGGAAGCTCCTTCTGCAGCTAAGGGTCTTGTTGCTTCTTAAGGTCAGTAATATTTTCTGGTCTTCCACTCACTTGTATGTCCCTGGCATGTCTGCAGTAGAAAGAGGTGTCCTGCAGGTCTCCTTTTCATGTGGCTTTATGTTAAAACCTCCAAAGTTTGCAGAGGAATACGGAAACAATACCAGACACTCGTATCTCTAGATCCTTACCTAGAGAGAGATCTCACACAGCTGAACCTGCCTGCATTTCCTGATGTTGACACCTCATTTGCCCCTCTGTTTTAAACCACAAAACTTCCTCTGTGTACAGCGTGTTCCTCTATAAATAGCCCTGGGCTCAGCTCGCGCGGTTCGTGCACAACATGGGACACCTAGTGGCTTGCAGGGCTGGACCAGACAAGGTGTCTGGCTCTTCTGCCGGGCGCTGGCACAAACCGGAGGAGCCGCAACTGCAGGCAGCTCTGCAAGCTGAGCGCGTCCGCATCCCCTTGGAGCCCGAAAGGAAAGCGAGGCAGAAACCTGAAGCGCTGTCAAATGCCAAAGGCTGATGTTTTTCAGATGAGATCCCAAATTAGTAACCCTTTCATAGCTGCGGAAGGTTAGGGAAGAGTCTGTGGCCATCGAGGCTGTTATTAATAAGGGCAATGTTTGCATTTCTGGATCCTGAAGTGGCAGTGAGAGAGCTGTGTGTGCTTGGGGCTGGGGTGGCTTGTGACCATCCGCCTCTGGAATGCAGGTGCCTAAGGGGACAGTGACAGGCAGCTGCTTCTGCAGCTGATGGCCAGGAGGCATGGGGGTAAATATGGGCAAAAGCAACTCTTTGTATTCTCCCTTTCTCAGACCAGGAATAATTTTAATCACTGGGTAAATCGTGTTCTTAAGTCTCCGCTCTCCTCTGCAGCAGCCTCTTGCACTGCAGGAAGCGGGTGCATCTCTGCAAGGGGGCAGGACGAGGTTGGGCAGTTTCGAGACAGGCAGAAATGAAACTAAGGAGCTGGAGTGACCTCCCTTTCAGTTAAAAGGGGGTTTGCAGGGTTTGTTAGTGTTTATTTAGCAAATGCGTTTGCTTTGGGGGGAAATACTTGTAATAGTTGCTGTGTGGCTGTAGTGTGGCAGGCTCCAGTGCCCAGCAGTCCCCAACCAGGAGCGCTGTTAGCAAGAGGGAGGGCACAGGGTCTCCCTGGGGTCATGCGGCTCTCAAGAAAGCCCAGATTCCAGCAAAATCCCAGCACTCGGCCAGAGAGAGGGGCTGGCTGAGCGCAGCAGGGAACATACCCTAGTGTGGGGACTGGGCAGGAATCGGGGGCATGTGGGGACGCTGCAAGTTGGGATGTGTGTTCAGGGACGCTGTGGGGCATGTGTGGGGCTCAAGGACACTGCAGAGCAGTGCCTGGAGCGCAGGGAACAGAACAGGGGGCAGAGATGTGGGGCACATGTGTGTGGTGAGGGGGTTGGGGACGCAGGTCAGAGCACACGTGGGACGTGAGAACAGCACAGGGCAGGGAGTATGTGCAGGGTGGCACACGCATGAGGCGGGGACCCCCTGGAGACAGGGTGACACGTGGGGCAGAGCAGCATGCATCAGGTGGTGGCACATGTGGGGGGGACATGCAGAGTGCAATGAGAGTGCACGAGGTGTGTGTGCACCGTGGCTGCATGTGCCAGGTTGGGGGGACACACCAAGCACGGGGGGCGCTTGCTCAGGGGACACCGTGGGGCAGGGACACACAACGGGGTGAGTGGGCTGCTCGGGGCAGGCAGCGCAGGGGACACCGCGTGGGGGCTGTCCCCATGGGGCTCAGTGTCGTGCATGGGGTCCCGTCGGGGCAGGCAGCGCTGGGGACACCGCGCAGGGCTGTCCCCGGGGCGCCCGGTCACGGGGTCCCGTCGGGGCGGGCGGCGCTCGCTGCGGGTCCCCGCGGCTCGGGGACACGCGTGGGGCTCGGGGACACGCGGGGGGTGCGGAGAGGCGCGGCGGCCGCCGCCATTGGCTGCCGCCGTCCTGATGTCACGGCGGGGAGTTGCTATAAGCTCCGCGGCGCCGAACGGGCTGCGGGCACTCGGGGCCGGCAGCACCGCGGGACCGGGCGCGACGGGACAGGGACAGGACACAGCGCAGCCCGGGGCCGCTGCCCGTGCCCAGCCCGCCCGCACCCTCCGCCTCGTATGCGCGGGGCCCTGGGGCCATGGGGGTGGCGGGCGGCAACGCCAGCGCCAACGCGAGCGCCGCCGCCGACCCCACGCTGTCGCGGGACGTGTGGGTGGTGGGCATGGGCATCCTCATGTCCCTCATCGTGCTCGTCATCGTCTTCGGCAACGTGCTGGTGATCACCGCCATCGCCCGCTTCCAGCGCCTGCAGACCGTCACCAACTACTTCATCACCTCGCTGGCCTGCGCGGACCTGGTGATGGGGCTGGGTGTGGTGCCCTTTGGTGCCAGCCACATCATCATGGAGATGTGGAATTTTGGGAACTTCTGGTGCGAGTTCTGGACCTCCCTGGATGTGCTCTGTGTCACGGCCAGCATTGAGACCCTCTGTGTCATCGCTGTGGACCGGTACTTCGCTATCACCTCCCCTTTCAAGTACCAGAGCCTGCTCACCAAGAGCAAGGCGCGAGTGGTCATCTTGGTGGTGTGGGTGGTTTCTGCTCTCACCTCCTTCTTGCCCATCCAGATGCACTGGTATCGGGCAGAGCGTATTGAAGCCATTCGGTGCTACAAGGAAGACACGTGCTGCGACTTCTTCACCAATCAAGCCTATGCCATTGCTTCCTCCATCATCTCCTTCTACCTGCCACTTGTGGTCATGGTCTTTGTATATGCCAGGGTCTTCCAGGTGGCCAAGAAGCAGCTGCAGAAGATAGACAAGAGCGAGGGGAGGTTTCACATTCAGAACAAGGAGCAGGAGCAGAACGGGCGAACTGGGCACCGCCGTTCCTCCAAGTTCTGCTTGAAGGAGCACAAGGCTCTCAAGACCCTGGGCATCATTATGGGCACATTCACGTTGTGTTGGTTGCCCTTCTTCATCGTGAATATTGTGCACGTCATCCAGGATGACATCATACCCAAGTACGTGTACATCCTCTTGAACTGGCTGGGTTATGTTAATTCTGCCTTCAACCCTTTGATCTACTGCCGGAGCCCGGACTTCAGGTATGCCTTCCAGGAGCTCCTGTGCCTCCGCAGGTCTGCCCTGAAGATGTACGCCAACGGGTACTCCAACAGCAACGGCAGGGGCGACTACCACGAGGAGGACAACAGCTACCCCTTGGCAACGGATAAAACCTGCGAGTTGCTCTGCGAAGAAGGCTCCTTCCCAAACCCTGAGGACTTTTTGCACTGCAAAGGTACTGTGCCTAGTGGGTAGCTTTGAGACGTGATGGGCTCTGGTGTGGCACACGTTGGTTATAAAAACGAGCCTTTCTCTCTATATAAGGAAAAACAACCCCCCCCAAGAAAAATAACGATCTACTTTTAAAATGCATCTAAAATCTGGTGGCAGCAAGAAAGCTAAACCTCAGCAAGCCTTGTGCAAACAGGTGGAATGTTGCTCCAGGAAGGGTCGGATAGGCCGGTGCTTTGTAGAGTGACAAATACCGCAGCACCTTCCTATGTAGAGGCAAACCCTTCCTTGCGGAGTGGGGGGGTATTTTAAGGCTGTGCATAAAGCTCATCCCAGGAGGAGCTTCCTGACTGTGCTTGCTGTTGAACTACCTCATGGACTTAGTGTGAATGCAGGCTGCTGCTGTGGGGAGCCCTGCACGGGGCCGGAGCCCCTGCCCGCCCCGGCGATAGCACTCGGGGGCACCGCGTGCTCCTTTAAAGTCTTCCCCGTCCCCTTGTCGCGACCAAGCGCCCCTAGGACCCCTCGTGGCCAGTAACGCAGCCTTGAGCAGGAGTCTGAGTGTTATCCAGCCCAGGAAAGTGCGGAGATGCTGCCCTATGGAAAAGCCCTGAGAAGGGATGCTAGGACCAGGGCTGCAGGGTCTGAGCGCGGCTCGGAGGGACCATGTTAGATCTGCAGCTATTGCCCTCAGTGGGGCCGTTTGAACAGCACCCAGACACAACGAATGCTTTTTGCCAAGTGCTGTAGGATTTTCATCTGAAATAATAATAGAAATAAATGGACTGTTTGCCCAGAATACGAGACTGTGACTGTGGGAATCAGCAATGTGGTACTGGAAAGCTGGGAGAAATGCTGCTAAAATCACGGACCATCCTTTTGTGCAGACTCTGGCCAAAGCCTCCTCCAGCCTTTAAAACTGTTGAGTTTGTTTGACCTCAGCCCTCAAGTGACAGCGAACCCGCAGAGGCGGGAGAGGAGGCGACTCTTTTATTTTCTTTCTAAGAGGACTGGCGCTTCAGGGACACAGCTGCCGCCCCGGGACGGCTTTGGGTTGGTTTGTTTGTTTGTGGAGGGTTTTTTCCCCTCGCGGCAGGCGTTGCGTTTTGTTCTCGGGTTGCAAAACTTGGCTGCGAGTTCCCGGCGCTGTCAGAGGGGAAGCAAAGGGGCAGACGCGGGCGGGCAGGTGCGGACGGGGCGGCTCTGCTGCCGCGGAGTTATTCCGAGAAAGTCCCTAATTGGAGGAAACCGGCAAGCCGGGCTCGGAAAACAAAGCGTGCCCGTCGCCATCCCTCCTCAGCTGCTGTTTGAAAGGGTTGGGAGGGCTGGGAGGACATGGACGTGCCACATCGTTCCAGAAACTGCAGGGGATAAATGGGCTGGCGGGAGCTGCCCCCTGGGCAGGGGGCTGTGGTGCCCCGTGGAAAGACGCTTGGCATCCCCTGTGTGGGCTCCCGGATAATCCAAGCGCCTGCCCTGCTCTGCAGTCACTTTGCTGGCGCTGGGGACCTGGTGGGTCCCCGGCAGAGGAGGACACAGAGAGGGGTTGGGAAGGCAGCAGGGGACGGGCTGGTGCTGTGCACATCCCTTGGATACTTGTGCCCCCCTCCTCTAGGGGTAGAAAAGGGGGATTGGGACGATGCTCCGGGGAAGCAGCTTGCGCCATCCTGGGAGGTCGGAATCTGGAACCTGGTCTGTCTCCTGGCTGCTCTTTGCAATCCCTCTGTGACTGGGGGTCTCAATTGCTCTGGTGCTGGTACCTGGAAGAGGGAGCCCCTGGAAGCACCGAGGGGAATCACCCCTAAAGATGGGATGAATGATGAGACCTGCTGGTCTCTGCCACAGCTGCTGCAAGGTGCAGGACAGGGACAAACTTCTTTGAGATTTTGACACTGAATTATAAGGTCCCGCCAGGATTTCATGGGAGAGGGAGTGAAAACTCCTGGTGTTCCCTTCTTTTGTTCTCCAAATCTTGATTCTGCTTGCAAAGAGTGCTGAGACAGAGCAATAGCTGTAAAAGTCCAGTCCTTTTCTAGCCCTGTGCCGGGTGCTGGCTCAGCTCCCCTTGCAGTCCAGGACTCCAGGCAGAGACAGAGAATGTGTCCGAGAAGGCTCCTCGCTCCTGCCTCTTGCTGTCAGCTCCAACTCGAGTGTCGGGATGCCGGGGCCGCGCTGTGCCCTTGCCCGCTGCCTCTGTAGGGATGTCAGCAGCCTTGGAGTGTGCCCGAATTCCTTTGAGTTCGCTCTTAAATTACTGTCTG
Organism: Tinamus guttatus; assembly: GCF_059628265.1. Taxonomy (NCBI): domain Eukaryota; kingdom Metazoa; phylum Chordata; class Aves; order Tinamiformes; family Tinamidae; genus Tinamus; species Tinamus guttatus. The sequence continues at coordinate 5,163,309 of NW_028289244.1, read as the reverse complement.
TGCTGCTTAATCAAAAGAGGGGTGTGATGACATGCTGTGGTATGCGATTGCTGGAGGGGGAAGCTCCCATATTGACAAAAACGTTTGCTCTTCAGATAAACATTAACAGGCTGTCGTGCTGGGGAAAACCCAACACAGCCCCAGGAACCTGCAGAATTAGGTGCTCTTTGCTTCATGCTACATGAGGGTTTATGTTGTATAGTACACGTACGTAACCACACTCTGGTTAGAGATGCACTTTAGATTAGTGCGGGTCCTTTATTATTGTGTAGCACTCATGAGGATGTGAAAATTAACCTCTTGGTAGTAGCAATTGATCTTTTTCTTACTTTGTTAATCTTGCCCAGACCCACATAATATTTTGTAATACCCAGGGGCAAGGTAGGTTAGTGTTACTAAGAGCACAGAGGCAAGGGGTGTCCGACAGCACTAGCTGGCTGCAGAATGGGGACATGCCTGCCTTGCCTGGGCTCAGCAGCCAAATTTGCACCGAATTTGGAGCAGGAGAGGCTGCCAGCACAGAGAAATCCACTGTCCACATTTCAATTGCTGCATGCATTTCTACTATTATTAATAATTGTTTGCATTTCAGAGGCATGTATTGTGGACCAGGACTTGATTGTCTAAATAATTCCTCTCTTTATTTGGCTGCCTATATTAACACTTCAGATGTTGCTGCTGTATGTAGCCAAGGCTGAGAGGCGAGGAACTGGCTTGTTTCAGAACCACTGCACTATCCAGAGCAGGAAAATGTGGAAACGACAGGAGATGTTTGGCTCTTAGTTGATGTAGGGCTCTGAAACAGTGTTAGGAAACCTTGGGCTCGCAATGCAGTTCCACTGATTTTTCTCCTCTAAGACGATACGAGTAAAACTGCTGACATCCGAGCTGTATGAACCTCAGAACCTGCTGAGTTCTGAAGGCAGCTGGGGTTGGACGTGGTGGTCAGCAATTAGCTCCTGAAATCCAGCAATCATTGAGACATCTCACATAAAAACAAAAAATAGCGTGATAGCAGCCCAGTCGCACCTGAGAAACCTGCCCAGACCCACGGTTGAAAAATAAAAGTTGCATGAAGGAATCTTTCTGCCTATTAAATTGTTTGCTAATGAAAAGATAATTTTATTTTTGCTATCAGAACCGTAGCTGGATAAAGTGATTCTAGGATAGGTAGGATTTTAGGCTAGCAGAGAATTGCCTCAGTTTAAATATATGTAATAAAACACACAGCAGCGACTTCACTTGAGGAAAGTCACGGTGATGAAATACCAAAAATTAAATAATAATTCTGACACTTGCTTCAGTACCAGGATGCTTTGGAAATGGTTGGGCAAATGAATGCTGTGGATGCAGAGCCCACCTGGGAGCTGGACTCGAGCTTCTTTTGAGGATGAGCAGAGAGCCTTGTATCTGGGAAGGCTCCAATTCAGGCTCAGATGTGGCTTTTTCCTCCTTCCTTTTCAGGTTATTCTCTGTGCTGGTTACCTGATTTCTGTTTCTGCCTCGTCTCTGGTTTCCTTAGTCCCAATATGTGGTTAATGTGGAAGCCTTTATGCCAAAATAACGAACTGCAGAGGTCTGCAGCTGGCTGCTTGCTCTGGGCAGTGACAAGCGCACAGCGGTGCCAATCCAGGCGATTCCCGATGCTGTGGGATGCCGGGAGCGCCGGGCACGTCCCGGCCGTGACCGCAGTCGCGTGCAGATCTTGCAGCCTCAGCAGCACCTTTGTGCACGTGGGACCCCTGTTTACGGTGGCTGTTGGGACCTGGGGTATGGCAGAGAGGGAACGAGGAGGACTAAGTTCCCAAATCCTTCTGAGAACCTGAAAACGTGCCAGAGCTTTGCAGTGGAGAGAGCAGAGCCCTGCTTCTCTGCAGGGAGGGTGGATGTGTGAGCAAGCACACGCCGTGCTCCTCAGCTCTCCCACGTCATGGCCAGTGTGTTTCTCAAAGGGCTTATTTATGTATTTATTTACTATAAGGGACATGTTTTTGCTGTGGAAGGAGAGTATTGACAGGGCTGGCTAGGAGTAAACAGGCTGCTATCCCTCTTCCAGCATGTCTTGCCCTTCTGGTGTTACAGTGCTCCTGCTCCGGGAGCCAAAAACACCCATGGCGGCTAAGGGAAAGACTCTTATCCCTCTGCCTCTTTGCCATCCTCTGCTTCTGCATGTTTCTTTTCACTGGCATGATGAATCCATCTCCCATGGAGATGAGGTTAGGAGCACACTCATTCCTCTGGCAAGAGGGAGCCTCTCCTGGCTTGCAGGTCCCTTTTCTGCTCTGTGTCAGCAGATAGAAAGGGCCACCCTTTTAAAAACACCGGGGAAGCCAAGGCTTCCTGGCTGCCACTGCAGATGCACCCAGTCCTGGTGCAGACCTTGTTCCTTGGCTGGCCCGTGTCTTCTGCTGGCTCAGAAAAGGTGCACCAGGGCCTGTGCCTTGAGTTTGCAGGGCCCAGGGCACTTCTGGAGATGTAGATGACAGAGCCCTTTAGAAAAGCCACCTTGGCATGAGGTGTTGTTCTTGGCAGGGAGAAATGGCCTGCCCCCCGGCTCCCTGACACCAGTGTTTCCTAAGGATTAAGGTTCCTTTCATTGTTGTGTTTTACACTTATATGTGGTTCCTCAGGTCCCCGAGTAGGACTGCAACTACTGCTTGGCATCTCATCCCAGTGCAGCAGCCTTTTTGATGTGAAAACCCGGCTGTTTCTGAAACTTGAACCGAGCAGCCTGAGCGTTTCTTCCCCTTGTTATTTTTCAGTGGAGCTGCTTTGAAAGCGAGCATTAGCCCTAAGCTTCTTGGAGGCAAAGTGAGTGTTTTGCAAAGAACACCCATCCCAGGCTGTGAGGCCTTTGGCAGCTGGGGTAGCTACACCCTGTTCTCATCACAGACATTCCTCCGGAGTGGCCAGTTGCTCTGGGCACCCAGGAAACCTGCAGGTGCTTTCAGTGCTATTACAGACCAGGGCAGCGAGTATTTTGCTTAGTGCTGCCTCTCAAGAGATGCTCTACAACTGCTCCAGGGCCTGGGCTGCTGCTGGGTGCCCAGACAGGCTCTGTGGCACAAGGGTCTCCTCTTGCACCCTCAGCTCATGGACCGAGGCTCGTGTTTGCCTGCAGCAGAACAAAGTACAACCAGCTGGGTCAGGAACACAGGAGCTTCCTTGGGGTCTTAGCAACATGGCCTGGGTCTAGACAGAGCTGTACATGCTGGAAACTTGGAGTTTACACATAGCTCGGAGGAGGTTATCTCTCCTGGTAAATGTTGCAAGATGTATTTGTACAAGCTGGACACAACCCTAATGCACCCGGGTTTGGCAGTGGGTGTCCACTGGAACTGCTGTGTGTAAGGGTGTTGATTCAAGCTCAGTATTTTATAAAGCACTACACCTTTGCAAGCCTTTCTTTATCATGAAAAGAGCGGATTTGCTGCTTCTCCATGCATGCAATTTCAGTTTTTCTCCCGTTTTCTCACCCTCCCAAAGGCAGGTGCATACAGTTAAAATTCAGTGCAATATTGCCAGTGCCAGCGAGAGTGGATTGGGAAATATTTACTGTTACTGTCCTTGGTAAGGTCAATTTTTGCACAAGTGCATATATATTTAGATATATGTGTGTATATGTGTGTGTATATATCTCCCTTATCTATATACAGCGATATATAGATCTGTATATAAACAAGGAAATGTAAAGGTGGTTTGTTATGCTAGATACATAGATGAAAACATGTATGGTCAAAAGCTTGAGTATTTATTGCAGGTCCTATTGATTGACATTGTGTTTAAATAAAGCATATTTATGGTATGTCTGTACAAGTGTCTTTGCTTAAATGCTAGATGTATTTCTGTAAATGCTTCAAGACTCTCCCCAGGAATTCTTTGAGGCTCTGGGAGCCCTCCTTGCCTAGAAGAAGTGAGGAAGTTGGTGTTTAGCATCCCTGGGTAAGAGGGCTGTTCTCATTCGCACCTTTTGTGTCCAGGCTTGTAGGCAGAGTGGCTTGTAAAAACCCAGCTGCTATTTTGGCTGTTTGGGCTTCAAACAGTCGCAGGCTGGATCAGCTCCTGAGGTTGGACAGGGCTGCAGAAGCCCTGTCGCACTTGCAGGTTTTAATCCGTTGTTGTTGGTCTTCAGTGCCAAAGTTCCCTGGGACTTGGGAGAAACACAGATGTCCTGAGACCATCCGTTTGGGGAATGTGAGACACTGGAAAACGTCTGCACAGCTTTTCTGCTAGGCCCAATGCGGTCACTACCATGACATTGCAGGAGCAGAGGATGACAGTAGCACAATAGCACAGGTCATTTTGAACTGTCCCAGGTTGGTTTATCCCCTGATAAGGATCAGTAGAGCTTCTGGGGGTCTTTGGGAATGTTATTCCCCTGGCCTGTTCCTCTGTTGCCCAGCCCTGTTGTCCTGCTGCCTTCATTGCTTCAGGTGGTAGTGAAGAAAGAACGTGGCTAATGTCAGCCAGGATCCTGGCCCAGCATGTTGCAGCGACAACAATTTTGCATTCTTGTGTCATTTTGGACCACGTTGAGAGTGTTGGCAACAAAGGCCAGTGTGTGGCCTGCATGTTTCAAAGGTTTTCTTTTCCAGAAACAGCAGCAGGGAGCCGTTATGCAGCTTAGACGGACAGGGATTAAACCAGGCACTTCCAAAATGCAGCAGATGTCCAAATCATAATCATTTTTGCATTTTGTAACTGCTTTCAAGGGATAGAGAGCCCTTGCCAGAAGTTGCTGATTGTACGTGTCCTGAAGTGGGAATCAGTCGTTCCTTCAGCATCTCCATGTGGAGCCTGAGCTGCCATCCAGCCCCGCTGCCCCCTTAAAAATGGGGTGTTATTGGAGAATGTTTCACATCCCATCTCGTCTTGTGGATGATGCTTGGTCCAAAGAGGTGCTTCCTGCACCGTTGGTGACTGGACTAAGCCCTACACGACTCTGATCTTGCAGTGGTGCCAAGGATATTGCCCTGCCAGAGCTCTCTGCAGTCTCTCAGACACGATTCATTGCAGGCGTAGGCAGCAGGAACAGCGGAGAGAGGATCTCTAACCAGCCCATAAATGCAGCCCATTGCACACAGCATCTCCTTGGCATCTCAGGAGGATTCAGGCTCTGCTGCTGAACTCCACAGCCCAATCCTCAGAAACGCATGACAACAAACAGGGCCTCAGGGAAGGGCCTGCCAAGTCCTTTCTCCCTCATGTAAATATTTTCTTCTCTTAAGTGTGTGCAAGTGTGAAAATCCCTCCTTAATCTTTTTGCTCTGTGGCTAAAGGAAATGCTTTATCCATGCCTGCATGGGGGCAGCCCTCAGCTTGAGTTTGCAATCATTGACTCACGCGAGAGCCACGCTGACAGAAACATTGCTCATTGCCACCACGTCACCTTTCCTGCCTCTCAAGCCCACTGGTGTCAGTGCAAGTGGTGCCTACCATGAGCAGTGTGCTGCAATTGCCTTCCACAACATTCAGCTGCTTGGGGGCTTTTGGGTGGAGGTCCCATTTGCTCCCAGGCATCTGAGGAACTATGGTGTGTGGACAGCAAATTGGTTAGGACATCCTTGAGAAAACCTTCCAAACCAGTGCAAAATATCCTGAAGTCTGTGATTCCCATCCTGTTTTACTTGACTTATGTCTGGAAATGACTGGTGATTTTGCCCATGAGAAACTGTAGCAGAAACCCTAAATAAGTTGCTTTAAGCCTGACCCTGAAAGCAAATTGCTCAGTGAGAGAGATATTTCTAAAACACGTGCAGCAGAAAAAGGAAGCATTTCTACACATAGCAGAGACCGTGAAGCCTCCGTGCATTTACGTGCCAGGCCATAGGGCGAGCTGGTCGCCGCGTGATTCCTGGTTCAAATGACTTCTCGCTTGCTGCTTGCTCAGTGCTTCCCTTCCACCCCATGTCCTGCTCCAGGTGGGCTCGGGCA